>NC_133234.1:15596031-15793531 GCF_040436345.1 Pagrus major | reverse complement strand
AGGTATAGAGCGTCAGCGTTTGATGATTAGGGCCACTGATCAGGCTGCTGTATGTGACAAATTGAGCAAATCCACAGCATAATGGTTGAAAAAGAAGAAACAGAGGGTGATGGAATGGCCTGGTCAAAGCCCGGATCTGAATCCTATTAAAATGCTGTGAGGAGATTTGAAACTGGCTGTACATGCAAGACACGCCTCAAACATTGCACAGTTGAAAAAGTTCTGCATGGAAGACTGGGCAGATATTTCTCCCGAGTGCTGTCAGAAGCTGGTGGACTGTTGTAGTTGATGTTTACATGAAGTTGTTTCTGCCAAATGCAGCAATACTACAAAAACATCAAGTATTGGCTGAATAAATGATCGCATAATTAAATGCTACATTTATCTTTAGATAATATTTCAGTAAAGATGAAAAATGGATGAATCCACATATGTCATAAAAGTAAAACCTTTATTGGGTGTACTTACTTTTTTACTTGACTGTATATATTTTCCACTTATCACTTTGTGGGAAATGTATCAGCAGGATATTTACCACACACTGTCACGGGCAAATTCAATCTGCAGCCAACTGATTGAGCAATTTGCTCAGCAATTGAGCACAATAGGCCATCAGTGTGCAGGAATACTAATGTTTATCACAGACCCAGGAGTAACAAGTAGTTGCAAGAGGAAAAAAGCTTCAGTGGGGTTGTATTTTACCACTGATGATACACCTGGTATGCAAACACGTTGAAAGGGGCAACTAAGGCTTCATTTCCTCAGAACTGATGCATCACATGTCGCGCTATTGATTGTTGTTTTTAGAAAACTCTGTCGCCTCAGTCAAATAAAACCCAGACCAGTTGTTAAACTTTGTGTGCCTCCAAGTTGGTAATAACCATAAGTTCGCCCCACTCTTGTGAACGTGATAAGTATGCACTCTGACTTGACGATTAACTGAAAAAAACTTTGGTGGCCAAAGGTCGAAGGTCATTGTGTCCTCACAAAACACATTTTTGGCCATCACTCAAGAATTCATGCGATAAAAAGTGATGACGTTATGACATTTGTTATTAAAAATGTCAGAGGTTAAATGCACTGTGACATCATAATGTTCTCCCCATAATTTAACGCCATAGCTCAGGAACAACAGCTTGACTGGTGCATGGTCATTGCAGTTGTTTTATGAATTCACACTGGTTTTGAATGATTTTCGTGCTGAAGACTTGGTACCAAAAAGTAGGCTGAGGAGGGCCAATGAAGAAGGTGGATGCTGACAGGCAATGAGGACAGAGACAGGCAGATCAGAGTAAAAAGGACGTTAAGCAAAGTGATAGTAGTATATGCCATCCAGTGACAGCTGACATCTTTACACTGAAACTGACTAGGAGGGTCAGGTTATTTACTGAGGCAGGAAGCTTGATAGTGACGGCAGGTGGACAGGTGTGGATAGGCAGGTCTGTGATTGACAGGAGGGGATTGGTGTGCCCAACACAGATTGATCACTTGAAGAAGAGTCAGAATTGGGAACCACCAGTGGTTTTAAGGACACAATCTGTATGTAAAACGTACTGTTGCATCTGTTCTCGGAGGCTCCAGACTGCACTTTCAATTCAATGATTTCACTCTCTAAACTCCTGCATAACTTATAAATGAACCGTGATTACGAAAGATTGGTTTCTGTGTTAGAATATGTATGAAGCACAAGAAATGTTAGTATAGATTTTGCTGAAATTCATTTATAAAGTATAAATCACAAGAGAGTCTCAAAAAATGCTTTACTTAGTCACCTCACAAACACATGAAAACAAATTAGTCCCTCTATCCTCCTTGCAAATGGTAAACATGAAAAGGGAAGACAGGATTGTACGTTAAATCTAATTAAATTCCCCCAAGCTATAGGGACGATGGTGTTTTCATGCAAGACAAATCTCAATGAAAACAAGGCAGGTACGAAATAAGGGTTTCAGTGCATATTATACGTCTGATTCCTTATCCAATATTTGAGCAGTTAATTAAGTTAATTAAATACTCCCTTATAATTATACAAACACACACACATATGGCGATTTGATGAACTGTGCATCTTACACATGTGGCAAAAGGGAGGACATATTGTCCAACCTGCAGAAGAGTATTATCTAGGAATGCAAAGACATCCCGCTCCATCTGGGCATCTGATTTGTGTCCTCAGTCTGAGGAAAGTCAGACACAAGGCTCCATGAGCTTTTTACTCACACTGCAGTGTCCGCCGGGAGGGTAAAGGGTTTTGATATGAATACTGAGTGGAAAAAAACAAGAAACAAGACATCCAGGACTCAAACAGCGGGAGTTAAAATAGGTTATTGGGCGTAAACATACCCTCTGAAGGGATGAATAATGTAAAATAGCCTGGTTAGTTGTCAAAAGAAACCCCTCATGGATTTTGGGTTACTGCGATCTGCTTAGTAAAACTGACTTTCCTCTCATTAACAGTTCAAGGCAAGCTACCTATTCATGAGCTCCCATTAATTTTCAGCATGGCTTCTTTTATTCCTCTTGTACAAGCCCCAATTTCAGATGGACAAGAAATAAGGGAGAATCATTTTTGCATGAGGCCTGACCTACATGACAGGAGAGAAATACTAAACTAGGCTATGCTTTGATGCAGAGGAATACTGGCTTGCCTCCATGTTATTGTATTATTAAACTGTTTGGAGCATCTGCTGAAGTGACCACTGACATTGAGTGCTAGGTGATGCTGTTGCCAGACATGTGTACGCATAAATATGGGACAAGCTGGGAGCAGTTTACAGATGTATCTTGTATTAGTGTGATCTGATGGCGGGAGAGAGGGAGAGAGCAGAGACTGCAAGAGAAATGATGTAGAGGTAGAAGTAAAGATTGTGAAACCACCGTTTGATCACACTATTGGAAAACGATGCAGCACTCAAACGCTTCACAGTGAATATAAAGACATAATAGATTGCAGAAGAGCAAGCATTTTTCTGTGTAGAAGTCTCAAGAGATTTGCCTGGTATCCATCCACATTTATTGCAAATTTTGGCCAAATACTGAGAAAATACACGCTTACTCTTTTTGCAAGTATTAGGAGTTGGTTTATCGAGATAAACAGTAGCTGGTGCCACCTCTGCAGGCAAACAATCATTATACCACTGCATTTCCCATCTGGAATCTCCCATTGGACCTTATTTTGTAGACAATATGAATGGTGGTCACTGGCGAGTCACCTTTTTTTTTAATATTCTGATTGAACTGTGGCATGAGATACACATGGTCTCAATTTAAAGATAATTTTGCAAGTCAAGTCGCCGTTTATTATTTGGTTAGGTCTAGGCATCAAAAGTACTTGGTTAGGTTTAGACACCAAAGCTACTTGGTTAGGTTTAGGCAACTTATTCAGAAAAATTCTTTCCATCTCCCACTGAGTGCATAAGCTCTTTCGTGAAAAAGGCAAATGAGTGGAAAAAAATTGAGGATTTAAAAAAAAAAAAAATGTTGCCAGTTCCATCAACCGTTTTCTAATATGAAATTCAAAAATTATATATATATATACTGATCACCCAATGTCTGTAGTAATAGAGGAGCCAGGGCCGGTGGGTAATAATTTTTGCAAAATAAAGTTGACATTAATTTGGGTAACCATGACAGGGGCGACTCAGAGTCCAGGGCATGTGGGAGAAAAAAAAAAAAAAATCATCTGTGCTCTGGCTGGCTCCCATACACCACCATCACTCTCTATCAAATTAAAAGGCCAGAGTCTGTGTCCTCCCTGCAGAGTGTCAGCACCTCTTGTCAAAACCTAACAAGTCATTTGCTGAAGGTTATTGTTATTGTGTGACATTTATTCCAAGTCATGGTATTAGCATAATTTCCTGACCAGTCATCTTAACCTCTGGTCACCTTTAATTGGTCGGAGCTTTTTAATTGCGCTGAGTCCATTCCTCGTAATTATTACGGCCACTGGACACTGCTGCTGGATGTTTTATAGATAGTCACTGCAAGGCAGAAAGCACAAATTAAAGATCCTCCCCTGAATTTCTCAGCGGTTGTCTTGTAGCTCTAGCAGACTAACCTTCATGCTTATGATTATCTATTGATGTCAGAGCTGATTCTTGTGGTTGGTGTGCACCATGCAGCAGCGCCTAGGTACAAAAGCAAGTCATCAAGTGTGCAACCATAAGGGTTCTCCTTGTTAGGGGCAGGTGAGATCACTGACAGATTCGTGGAGCCTGCAGGAACATGCTGTGTGGTGTATTGGAGATTTGTTAAACCATTGGTGGCATGTGCATTGTCCAGTGTGTTGGTTGTCAGCCATGCTGTCGTGACATGTCTGTTGAGAAGAGTGATTTGTTCTTTAGGTATGTGCACCGGCCACATGGACACTGGGAGATGTCAGAGTTTGCTGAAAGAGTGACAAATGAATGTGGGTTTCATGCCCAGGAACCTGCAGATTTGTCCAATCATGAATCTCGGTGAGAGGATGGCCGACCCAGCAAATAGGTGGTCTCCTTAGCAGTTTTCATCAGAAAGGAATTCAGATATCATTCATTTATTTTAATGAGGTTAGGGCTTAAAGAGACAGGAGTTAAAACAGAGTGTTTCAGTGCTGCAGCACTGGACAGTATGAGAAAACTGATGTGTTCATTGAGCACGAAAGCATGTAAACCTATTCTAGTAGTAACTCAAGATAAAATTATGAACCTGAAAATGAGCATAACATGTCTTCTTTAATGTTCAATTCTGATTTATTATTCCCATTTTTAGGAAATATACAAACGACGTAACACTCATGAGGCTAATGCATGCACACCTCCATTACATCTGTTCACTAAAAGGAGAGAAATGTCAAAGTTGAATGTCATCATATGTGACTTCCTGGAATGTGAACATAATTTAGAACGTTTGACAATTTTATGTTGTATGGCAGCTTTGTGTTGGCTTTAAAAGTGCAATACATAAAAATTGGCCACATGCAGCCAATAACTGCCAATAACCAGAATAACTGTTAACTGCTGCAAACTATTGTTTCTATACAGCCATGACTGTAGCTGCTGTTAGCTTGTTAGCTCAGTCAGTCAGGGGAGTGTTGGGGCTCACAAAATGTCAACACTGTTTTTCTGTACCTTTTGTTGATAACAGTTAATAGTATATGAATATTCAATACATTTTTCTATTTCTTTTGAATTTTTCTTACATATTGCACCTTTAAGTCTACACCACAATAGTTTACATCCTCCAGTCATTCAACTCTAAGCTACAATCTGCAGAGGAACTTCAGAAAAACAGTCTGCACACATTTCCTACTCAGCCATGTTTGTCGGTTAGCGTCCTTGTTTGAAGGCTATCACACTGCAGCATCAGTAAATAACACTACACTGTATGCTATACATTCCTATAACTCTGCCTGTTGATACCCGTGCCCTTGTGTATACCGCCATGCTTGAACCTTCTGTTTACGTGAAACTGGCATTTTAATGAGGACATCTGCAGAGTGTAAAGGGTTCACTGCAGAGCTGTCTAAGCTCCCACAGGCAACAAACCAACACATGCACCGTGGCTTAATATTTAAAAAGATTCTATATGTGTAGCTTATATTTTTCAGCCCTCATTGCATGTGGGTTCCTGCTCTGACACCCCGATTTATCCATTAATCAGGACTACTCCTGGTTCCAATTCAGTAGACAACAGACTCCTTACTTCCCTGGACACTGAACACCAGAACTTCTCGCCATTAAAAGTTGAGGCAGATTGTGTTTTCACCAACCTGCCATATTCGTATTTGTCAACCAGCCAGCCAAGTATCCGACAAATAAACAGATGCATTCACCTCGACACCTAATTTTTCTCGGAGGAGTGGTCAGCTGCAGGCTTGCCTCGAAGGTGTCACAGAGGAGATTTCTCCTGCTCCCCAGCAGCAATTTCTAACGATGCCCTGCTACTCTCTTTTGTTTTTAAATTAGCCAGTAATTGACCTTCGCTCCTTCATTCAAAATTCATTGCTGTGTGTGCAGCAGTTGACACCAACTCACTCGTAACACTGGAAGCATGTTGGCAACCTTTGTGCTCTTTACCCACAATGGACTGATAGCCCTTTCACACTGGACAACAAACCCACTAACACCCACTAACATCTGGCTTTTTGTCTTTAATTTGAATGGCAATAGGCATTCACTCCTGTGACAAATAACACAACACCCGGGTGGACACGCTAATCTCCGCCCCTTTTCAGGCGCGATGCGATGACACGCGTTGAAGTTAAGGACGATCTGCTGCTTGCTTGCAACTTGCTTACACGTGTACTAATGGGGGAATTAACCAAATTAACTAAAATAATATAACACACATGAGCAGAGAAGAGTGCGCTGTTTGTCTGTGATGTTAGCAAACTAATAGCTAGTAGCCTGCTTTTATAGTATGTCTCGTTATCTCTGACCTTTGTCGTCCTCCTCACTGCAGACAAGCTCATTTCACAAGAGGCAGAACATTTTGTATTTTATCAATACGTGTTTATTTCATCCATTTTGTGACAGTTGACCCGTTCGTTAATTCATACGCTCTTAATTACATAAACTATCAAAGTTTTGCTAAATGTGCTCATTATTTTGAGCTGTTTCACAACAGAAGAAATCTATTGTACTTTGCACTTGATCTGCAGCAGATATATTTTCAAAAGATGTTTGTGAATACGATTCAGAATTTCAAATAACGCCATTAAAATTAAAAGCCTGAGTCTCCTCTATAAAAGATATCCACTGAATCAAAGCCTTTTTCGTTTTTCAAGTCAAAGGGTTGTTTGGCCTCGGTTGACAGGAAACATGCCCTTGGCAAAAGGTAATGGTGACACCTTTTGAATAAACAGTTGTCTGCACAATTTTCATGAGCCCTCTTGTAAAGGAAAACACATTTCAGCTCCTCTCCACCTGCAAGTGAAAAAAGCTCATCACAGTTCAACCACTCTGTGTTCTTTTTTGGCGTTATTTTAATTTTAGTTTCATGCTGCTGTTTTCAGAGTATGTGCTCCAACCTCCTCCTCCTCCTCCTTCAACATGATGCTTTAATGATTATTCTATATCTTTGCTTGGATTCATTTCATTTGTAATGACAACATAAATACCAACGTCCATCAGGGTTCTTAGACAGGAAGATGAAAGGTGATAATTTTCTGGTCAGATATTATTACTGTACACTGAATCTGATCCCATTATGGAACTCTGACCCCATTTACACATGGCCACCTCATGCGTCTTGAGTCGTGACACCTTGTTAGGAGGTTTGAGATGTACCCCTGCCAGATGTTGAGAAGATGTGAACGCATCTGTCTTAGGTGTGTGTACAATGTCAGCAAGTGGTCTGAGATAACAGCTGAAGTTACTCTGGAATGAACCATCCTCCTTCCTGCTCCACTCGAGTGACAGGAGAAGGTGTCTCTTTCAGGTGCTATTTCAACACACACATACAGTCATACAAGTAGGCCGTGCCGCTGAATAATCTGTGTGGGTGACAGAGTGGTGTGAATGACAGTCCGCGAGGATGATAACACTCTTGTCTGACTCTTATAAACACATTCAAGTGGTGTCAGAATAATCAGAAAAATTAGCTCTCATCTCGGAAAATTCACATAAACGCACCCTCAAGTCCAGACAACAACTTAGAAAATTTTAGTACACAACGTACCGACTTCGACAGCTAAAGTGATACTACTGTAAAACTAGGTCATCTTTTGCTGCTAAACTGCTTAAGTGCATTAAGTATAAAGTGATTCTTCTTCTGGGATTTTTTGCCAGTTACCTAACAGCTTCAGGTGTATTGCTACTACCAGTTTTGAGATAAGGCACTACAAAAGTAATGCATCACAGTAATATAATACTGTAAGCAGAAAAGGAGTAATATAACGCGTCTCCAATAGGAATTTTTCATAGGTGTTTTTCAGACCCAATGTGTCACAGGCGACCAGTTTAAGCTACTTGAAAGCCGCTCATAATGATATAAAT
This sequence comes from Pagrus major, assembly GCF_040436345.1. Classification (NCBI taxonomy): domain Eukaryota; kingdom Metazoa; phylum Chordata; class Actinopteri; order Spariformes; family Sparidae; genus Pagrus; species Pagrus major. The sequence goes on along the minus strand of NC_133234.1, from coordinate 15,785,555 downwards.
TTTTTTAACTTTTGTCAGTATGGACATGCTCAGCTAAGTTTAGATCAGTTTGATTCGCCACAATTCAGTTGTCCAGTTAATTCAATGGAAACCATAAAAACCGAAGAGTAATTCATTCTGATTTGTTGGCATGGTAAGCAAAAGAGACGAAAAAAAGTGATGACTCCCTACATAAATCTAATCTGATTTGTGAATGTTGTCCTGTAAAGTCCATCGCTGACTGTCTGCCAACTTTGCTCGTCAAACAAAAACAAAACTTCCACTGACCAGATACATATTTTCTATTCTTCCTGCCATCATTGTTGGGTATGACAACAAAAAATTACCCCATTTTTATTACGTTGCTGTCTTCAACACGAACACCTTTGTCTGTTTAGTGTTCGCCCTGGGACAGCACCTGGAATATTGCGAGCGCTGCCAGTGTCGTGGATCTTTCATGCATCTTTGCTGCCATGGCGGGACGAGCTGTTATTGGCAATCAACAAATCAATAACCCACGACTGTAGTCAATCTATTTCAATGCGTTAAGGTCGGCGAGAGTGCAGTTTTCTAAACGCAGCTGACCACAGAACAGAAGAATTATGATAATAAGTTTTGAATGACAGTAAGAGGTTTTATAGTCAACACAAGCCAGGTTATTTTGAGGTTAGCAAAACAATATTACCCTCTTCCATTTTATATTTTATATGTTTTGGTGAAAGTAATGCAAAATTAATATATTTAGTACCGCATTGTGGACAGTAAAACAGAGCTGTGTACAAAAATGTATTCAATGTTAAATGGATATGAGGCATCTGCAACAATGAGTGTAAATAGGACTATTGACCCTGAAGTTATTGTGTAGCGCCATTCAGTCCAAACATTTGGCCAATCCTTATAACAAGGTGGTTCTGAACCAGACATGAACCAACTCTAAAAAATGTGGGAGACCAAACCAATTCAGCTGAATATGTTTTTACAAATTCAGCACCCACTGAAGCAGCAGAAATATCTTTCAGATGTTGCTGGCTAGGAGCTATGGATTTAAAAGTGAGAACTAAAATGACATGGTCAAGTGCAGTGTTTTTGTACAGGACAAACCTCATTCAAGGCAAAGCTGCTTCAAAAGTTTAAAAGAAAGAACAGACGATCGCTGTGAAGGGTGGGTCAGATGATACATGGTCTGGGGGAAAAATAATAAAGCTTGATAACATGGCTGAGAGCAATATAAGGAATACCAATGAGCGACCTCAAAGACATTTGTCATTGGCAGGAATAGGCCCATCTGTTAGCTAAGCAGGTATAAAGACTCCGGTAGTGAATTTGCTCCTGTTCATGGTTGCAGAAGCACAATATACTTAGGCAAACGGCCACACGATGACATATAGAGTCATTTTCTTACAGAAGCCCTTGCTGCCCAGTTGTCTGCACTATTGTTGTAATACGATTCGAATGATTTCCCGAGGATCCCTTCAGCGGTTGCATCTTACGCGTGTGCAATGTGGCGGCAAAATAATCATTTGAATGTCATTACCTTTTTGCAGAGCGATAATGGCATTAAAGCCTTATGATCCCCATCCAAGGCTGCTGCATGCCCAACAGAAACCACCTTGAACAATGCTTCTTTAGCTTCATCTGTTGTGATTTTCGTCAACAAATGAGATTATTTCTGCGACTTGAACATTTTGACTCAGAGAAAACACCCACATCTAAAGGGGCAGAAAGAGACAGAGGTGAGGCAGCGCCACTGAAGGTCTCTCAACTAACCAAAGACTGGAGGCTTATGGGTTTTATGTGCCAGTTATTGACTGTGGGGGTTATTGAACCCTGAGCACAGGTCACAGTAGCTTATTTGAGATGGCTTCATTCTACCTGTGATGAAAGGTTGACACTAGGAGGCTGCCTGTTTTGTCTGCGCCGCCATCCGCCACAGCACATGGCCGTTCGTTTCTGCAGCCTGTTTGTCTTTCCTACGGCTCCGTTTCTCTCCTCCCACACAGTGTCTCATCTCCTACCAGGAAGTATCGCTCTAATGAGGGGAGGGAAATGTATTAAAGAAGGAGGATGTGTGCAGAACTTGGATGAGACTTTAAAAAAAAAATGTTATTATCACAGATATCTGTGTCGATTACATATCGAGTGGTGAGCAAGTCGCTTGGCTTAATCATGTTTAATCATGACCAGCTGATTTGATCTGCACAAGGCAACAGATTTTTTAAAAAATGTGTCATTAAATCCAGGCTTGATTGGCATTTTGTGCAATCTATGACAGTCGCGAAAACAGCTGGATTTAGGAGTTTTCTAGGACAGATGGATCTTTGAAATGTAGCACCCAAAAACATTATTTCAAGCAAATCGTTCATGGCAGCTAAGACTCTTTTTGCTTCACTAATGTTGCTTTAAAAAAAATACTGTATGTAGGTCAAGCAGCTTGTGTGTGGTAATAGGCATTGCTTGTCAAGATTTACTGAAAAGTAACTTCCATGTTTCCTCTGACATAACTGCTTTGACAGATGTCAAAATATTGGGACAGTCAACCTGATTGTATTTATACATCCGGTTCTTAGGCCCAGAGGACGGATGGAGGTAGAGATGATGGAAGGACGCTGGAGAGAAGCGACTGTCTGAAATTAGAAATGGTCATAACCGATACCTGGGTAAATATTTACCTTTCTGGGGCGGCACTAAGGCCTCCACACATGAGCATGGCATGAACACAGATCTCACCTTGGGACTTATCCATCCTGTATTTCTCATAATAACAACCTGCCCGAAATAACCAGCACTGTAGAGGCTGTTCATGTTTAGTTTTAGCATCCGTCCTGAGGGATCCGATCACAAGTGGACAGCTTCAAGCCTGTCAATTCACAAACAGATACAACGTTTTGGACACAAAGAAAGAAGTATCTTTATGTATAACATTAGCTGGATTAACAAGTAGGCCCAAATAGTTAAGAATGTGTTGTAGACAGTGTTACAAACAGTTTACAAGGTTTCTCCTAACACAACAAGTCTCAAAATTAAGCGTTTTTTAAAGGGAGTCTGGTGACTCTCTCCACAGATGACAAAGAAGTAGCCTATATTAGTTACTGCTTACTGTAGTTCGACGACAAAAAATTTGACGTTTACCGTCGATATATTATATTTTTTAATACACCTGGTGTAGATGGTAAGTCAGTGAAGCTGTTACTTTAGACATGAAAACTGACACTTTTTACAATGAAAGAGACCTCTTAATGTATTGTATTTAGTGCTGACTTTCCAAGAAGGCACCAACGTTTTCGGATTTTATCGTAGCTGTTTCACAAAGTTTGTTAAGTGTGTCATAGTATATAATCACCCAAAAAGATTATTTCAAGCAAATCGTTCATGGCAGCTAAGACTCTTAAAATCACACGATTTGTAATGGAGTCTGGAGATATTGCCGTTACGAGTTCAATGGATAATTAAACAGGCAGCGCGTTAACAAAAGTCTGCTGCTAAAACACATAATAGACGGTGTGTAATCCACAATGAATGTTGTTGTGGTCTCTTCTTGTTGTGTTGCGGAGGTCAGTTGAGTAGGTGGTCCTTCAATGCAGCCCAGGACACGTGTCTGTACACACTGCTAAAGAAATGTAGTCACATGCGCCCCGGACCACCTCGAAATGTGTTCTGAGAGATCAGATCTCAAATGCGTCCTCGCTACATCTTTGGGGGTGTTCAAACCTGTATTAAGAGCTGCCAACGTGTGATCAGATCACTCAGGACGCATACTGATGCCAAATGTGAACAGGGCCTCAGTGCCACTGCAGGAAATGTCCCCTCAAAAGCAAAAATAATTCCCCACCAGTGGTGTTAGCGGTTCTGTTGGCTCCTCAGTCAAGTGTTCAAGTGTGATTTCAACCACGAGAAAGCAGAGATTGAACTGTAACTGAAGAGAGACTGTGGAAAAAGGAAAAAGAGTTCAGTAACTCAGGAGGAGTTACTTTTATTTCTTGGCCTAAATTGGTAAGAAGCCTTGAAACGATTCTCCAACAAATAGCTGCTATGTTTCGTAGTGTGTCTAATTCCTGATGGTTTGCCCAATCAAAAGGGACAGAGAGCCATTTACACATAGTTTAATATAATTGTAATGTATTGTATTGTATCTTGGAATGATAAAATAGGCGCTTTAATAACCAATTTGGATGTAATATAGATCTGCTGAGAGAATAAAAGAAGCCAATGCGTAAAAGCTCTTTTGTGTGAGGCAATGCTTGCTGCCATAGCAACTGCTACCTGTATCCACTCTTTCATCTGATTGGTTAAGTAGTTTTTTTCCCCTCTAAATCCTTTGTACAGCAACATGATTACATTTCCACTTACAGCATATGACCATTAATTTCTTTGTTTATTTCCTCTCTAACCCTCTCAAAAGGAATTAAGAGCCAAAAGATGCAGGAAATTCACAAGGAGCTGCAACCATCTTAACGACGTGAGAGGAAGCAGGTCACACAGGATGTTCTGTGGGGGAATAAGCAGGTAGCAGTGGAAGTGAAGAGGTGGGAATTCCTGATTAATCTAGTTCCATCCTGTTGGTTGTGTTACAAAGATAATGAGAGGCTGTGCCCTTAGATCTTAAGGTGAGTTTCTTCACTGATTGGATATTCTCATTTTGCATCCAACAAATCTACAGTCGGTAGACCTCGGTCGACCTCGTGAAACCAGTGCCAAACAAGTGTGATTCATCTCGTCTCCTTTCACACATGCATTTTCTATTCCTGTTTCTAGCTCATTAAAGAATGGTTTGAGAAATACACATATTAACCTTCTATCTGAGAGCTCTTAAAAATTGAAAGTGCCATAAATGTGGAGCTGGAGCCTCAACATGATTAGCATAGCTTAGCATATAGACTTAATGACTGGAGCTTTCAGCACCCCTGTGCCAAAGCAGCATCTTTGTGCTATTATATTTTTATTATAGATTAATCTGGCCAGAATTTTCATAATTAATTCTATAGTCTATAAAATATTTTATAGAGAAATATTGGAAAAAATGCAAAATGTCTCATAACCTTAAAGGGATGATTTAATTTTACACATTCAAGTGAATTTACAGGTTTTGAGGAGTACTATTGCATATTTAAAAAAATAATTAAAAAATAGTATAAAGCCTTTTGTGGCTCCAGAGGAAGCTGCATGTTATCTGATCAATTGCCTCCAATGATGTCACCCAGTCGTTAAGTTGCATTGTGGGTAATGTTGGCAGCACGTTTTGAAAAGGAAGAAGACTGCATGGAATAAAAGAGGTACTGTCTCTGGTTCTGCTGTATCATCTGTTTTGTCCAACAGTGTTGTAGGAGTGCAATGCTACCAGTGGACTGCTTTCCAAAACCTGGTGCCACCATTGCCCATAATGCAATTTAGCCACTGAGTGAAATCATTCTTGGCAATTTATCAGATTTCATCCAGTTTCCTCTGGAGCCACAAAATGCTTTATACTACTTTTTTTCACACATGCTGCAGTACTCATCAAGACCCGCAAATACACTTTAGTGTGTACAGTTGATGAGTTTACCCTTTAAGTGGCATCTTTAAAATTGCTCCTTTTTTTTCCAACCAACAATCCAAAAATCTCCCAGAAATTGTCACAAATTGTCATATTTACATTTCTGTTTGTGTACATGTCAAACATAGCCTTAGAGATGTTGGTTTGACTGAGACTATATCAATCTCCTCATCTAACTCTGGAAAGGAAAGCAAATGAGTGTTTCCCTGTTGAAAAACACTTGAAATATCAGGAAAGCCTGTAATGAAAATATCTTGATAGTTAACATTAGCATTAGCTTTTCTGAACTGAGAGTTACCTAGCAGAGGGGGGTGGAGCCCCTGATAGTAATTTCAGAATTATCGCTGTTGAACACACAGCTTGGTGTTCAGCAGTCGGCTACACTTGCCGACTTTGCTTCTCTAATTCACACAGAGTTCACGCCAGGTTCAAACAAAGAGAAGCATGTCAGCCTATGCATTCATCTTTCACATGTAATCATTTAAGTGACGATCATTTTATACATCGGCATGCCTCTTTTCTGCCGTGCTACCACCCACCTGTATGCACACCGGGGACACAGTCAGGCTATAAGTGTTCTAACGAGGGTGTTATGCTGGCTCAGCAGTTAGCACTGTAGCCTCACAGCAAGATGTTTGTGTGTTTGAATCGTGGCCGTGCTCCTTCTTGTTCGGAGGCAGGCTGGCCTCTGGTTTGTGTGGGTTTTCCTCCGGCTGCTGTGGCTTCCACCCACCATCGGAGCACATGCGGCTCAGGTCAGCATGAATCTCCAAATTGTCCATAAGTGCAAATGTGTTGCCTTTGATTTTTTCTAAAAATGTCCTGCTGTTCACTCAGTGCATGCTGGGTCGGGCTTACAGACCCCCATGAATTTAGTAGGCAGAGGAAGCCATTGGAAATCAATGAAGGTGCAAATTGGAGACGGAAATTATATTGCGGAAAGAAAAGTGGCTATGTGAAATTTACAGAATTGTATCTAAATTGAATCATGTCTTTTGTTACTGTCTAAGTAGAAGTTGTAATTTTCAGGTTTTTTCTTCTCTAAAATGGTTGGAAAAGCAGAAAAATGCATGAATTCATGACTTCCACTGTCATCAAGGTTCCTTTTTAGTTCCTAAAAATATGAGGTGCTGAACATACACATGGTTCTTACCTAACTGCAGCTATGTATCATGTAAAGATGTAATAAAACCATGATATATAGAGCTGTGGGATATCTGCGCTATAAGGCTGAATCTAAATAAGATGTATCAACACCGTCTACTGCATGCAGAACCGCCTCATGCATTTATCTGAAAGGGGAAAAAATGTGTGTGAGAGTGTGCGCATGGAAATCAGATCACTGCTAGACACATTTAGACTGAAATATTGAGGCCTTGCTTCACTGGGACACTTTCATGGCGCATCTGATATATTCACTTATCAGTTTCAAAAAATGTCATTGAACATCAACTAAGATAAATGCTTTTGTAGTCTGAATTATGAAGGAATCACATTAGCAATGTTCAGATGCAATTTTCAGTACTTTCAAGTCACTTCAAACATCTGTTGAAGCTGGGATTTTACATAATTTAATGACAAAAAAAATCAAGTGGGATCTCTGTTTTTCATCTCTGTGTCAAAGCTTTTCATTTACAAAGACTGGCATGGGTGAACTAGATCGAATTGTTGGGTGAAAGGATGGGTGTCTTTGTCCCTGCAACATTTTACGCCTTTGTCTAGACAGTCCGTGCACTCTTCTGTCCACCGATCCATCCATCCGCTCAGCTGAACAACCTCCACATACACCGATTCGCCAAATGTTCATGTCACGATGTAGCAGAGAAAGTGGACCCAGATGCAGGAGATGGAAGGCAGGAATCTCAATGGATGAAAGTTAATTCAGGATAAACTGCGACAGAAGGAACAGGCAAACAGCAGGACGAGGGAAACTCAATGGCAGGATCAAGGAGACACAACAGGACCAGAGAAACGCAACAGATGTCTCGACAAAGGATGACCTAAAGACTGGACTTGAATACAAACTGAATTAAAAAGGGGATGAGGTGCAGGTAGAGAGTGGTGGAGATACATGGGTGAAGGTAATGAGTGGAAAAACACTAGGAACAAGGGAGGAGCTGACAGGTCGGAAAAACACTGGGAACATGTGGCTGGGCTGAGGATGGAGAAGCAAGACAGGTGTGGAGGGAAAACAGGAAACAGGGCAAAAGACACCACAAAAACCTAGAAAACACATAAAACACACGGAAAATGAAACTTAATGACAGGACCATGACGGTTCACGTTCTTAAGAATCAGAATCAGATTGATGGATTAAGTCCTTAATTGTGCCGCATCTCCGGGGTGCAGTCATGTCATCCGCAGTGTGCGCTAATAAACACCAAGCTCATTTCACACCACGTTTCCCTTCCATGTTGATGATATCACGAGCATTTTCCATTTCTGCCACGTAATTCGCGAGCAAAAAGAAGAGTACCGGGGTTAGCCGATCCATCAGTTCTGTGGGTTAAACTGTGAAGTCTCTATTAACAGATGGTATGACAAATAGATGATCAATGGGAAACAGAAAATGGAAGTGGAGGTTAGCATGCTGTGGTGTGACAGCAGAAATGTGAGAAAAGGAGACATGAGAAATTGTTGCAGAGCAGTTCATGATGAAGTGGAAATGGTTTGGCTTGTGTGTCATCTGTGGTTTTATAAAATCACTCGGCTGGAAGGGATTTTTATGTCGTAATTACCTGGAATCTTTCCGAATTATCTTTTTTTTCCAACCGCTCTGTTCGGTCGCCGACAATTTAACTACTCATGCCTGATTACAGAGGGGCTCCTCCATTTTGGCGGTTAGCCAACTGGAAGAAAATTGCTAATTAATACAACAGGTTAACTGCTTAAGTAGTGTGTGCGCTTGATCCGCTGGTGCCGTGGCTTTGCTCTCGTCTAGATCAATATGGAATTATCATGGAAATGGATTATTAGATCATTTGCTGTGAAGAAATAGTCTGGTGTCCTAAAAAAAGAAAACCTGCATGTTTGCACTGGCTCAAAGTAATTTCGGAGTATGTTTTTCCACCCTGTCTGTCAAACAGAGTAGGTCAGCGCTGTCAAACTCTATCTCTGAGAGGGCCACACTGAGGGATTAGAGAGAAATGAATTAATGTCTATCTCTGGACTCAAATCCATTTTGTTAGAATATAAGGAGAATGTTTTAAATGTTAAAAAGCAACTGAAAACAAAACCATATAATGTCTCCCTGCCGCTCGTCAGGGGTTATACAAGTCTCCAGAAGCTGTGGGATCCCAAATCTCAGATTTGAAAAGACGTAATTTACATATTTTTTAAGTGTAGCTGCTAAGCTAAAAGTGGTAGCTCACACCCCACCTGAAGCATGGATGTATCAAAAAACCTGGATGTCAGAGATAGCGCCCCAATTCATTTGCTTGAAGCCAAGAAAGCTCAACTTCCTGGCCAAGGAAACAACCGGATCTTCCGTGTTGTGTGTTGTGAATGGGGATGAAATGATTTAATCTTGCGGTTCTTCTAGACTTTCCAATTTTTATTGGACCGAACGGATCAAGTTGTTATCGTGAAATGAGTAACTTGTAGGAGTGGTGATGCTCCAAAAAATTGATGCACTGCAAATGTGCGACTACGAAACTTCACCCATCTTTCCATCGCCACGCGGGGTGAGTAGATGATGACTGAATTTAAATTTTTGGGTGAACATGTCCTTTAAACTCTGGTATGGCCTGCTCAGATATTAAAGCACTTTGTTATAATCCTTGAGACAGCAGTAGCTATTCCATGTATTCACACCCAGCAATACTATCTGTTGCATCAGAGCTGTATTGAGTTAATGTTCCTGCAAACTGAGCTCCACCAGTGAAACATGAGGTGGCTTTTTTTGTGAAGCAGTCACAGACAGCTGTTCGTTGAAAAGTGTGCCTGAAAAGCAAAAGAACTGTCGGTGACAGCCTAATAGAAAGTGCAACTATTTACTATTTATGTAGTCATTTGTAATAGAATAAGCTAATCTGTTTGAATAATAGAGGAACAGAATGTGCATGAGTCATTAGTAAAGACACATACTCGAATAAATGAATAAGGAGCTAGTTAAATTGGTGTATAAAGGTGCTTCTGTATCATTAGAACTGTAGAGACTGTAAATCACCTCACACATCCCTTCAGGCAAGGTTTAGTGGGTGCGAAGCAGCAGTAGATTTGCAGATCATGTCCCTCGATTTGTAGAGAAGATCGTTGTGACCGAGGGTGACAAACTGGAAGCATGACCAATCATTTCAATCTACAGGGGGTCAGTGGATGCTAATGAGCGGTGGCCATTTTTCAGACTTCATTAATTGCATGTTGCAGGGAGGAATAAACGCTCCTCGCAGCGCCGTTATCCACTGGTGAGCAGAGCAAACAGCCACAGCCATTGATCAGACTCGGAGGACCCGCATCTGCTGTGCTTGCTTGCATGGTTGCTCTCTGCCTCATCTCCGCGGCTCTGCATCCATTTCTTTGACCTTGGGGATTCTGTGTTTCCTGGTGTCTGTAATGGTTTGTTTTCCTGCCACCTTGTATTCATAAAGCAGTATTTATTTTCGTCGGCGGGTCTTCCAGGTGGCTCAAAAACTAAACTAAATGGCCTCCCTGTACCTGCAACTATGTAATGAAACAGGAAATGCCCTTAAAATCATCTTTACATTAATTCCGATGTTGTAGTTCAGTCGTTATGGGCAGCAAAAATGCAGGCAGTGCCGTTTGAATTTCAATGTAGGCTGAACACTATTGCCCATGCTATAATGAGAACTGTGTGGACTCATGATGGTGACAGGTGGCTAATGGGACACTGTACGCCAGTCATGGATTGAGGCGTCAACATAAAATGCCACTTGCTTCGACAAATAATAACACTCCCGTCCAAAAACTCTTATCACAAAAACATCAAAAGCATAATTGAAAAGCACTACCTCTTCAAGGACAACGGGACAATGCAATAGGTGTTTCAAACTGTCTGCACCTGATTATTACAGTGTATTCTTGCCAGTTTGCTCATCGACTTTGCATGCAATTTTTACCAAACAATGTTCAAATCTGGAGCTGGAGCATCCTCCCTGAAAGAATCACAACATCTGTATGAAGTGTCAAATGTGGGTGGCATCCACCAGACTTGTAGCTCGCTATCTGCATATGAAAGACTAAGAAACCTCCCACATAAGAATATTTAAATATGGAGAACGTAGCAGTGGTCTGCACTTGCTACTGCTAATTCTAGGTTTTTTACTGAGCATCACTGATCATCCCAGAAACCTTGCTGCTTCTGCTGTTGTAAATTTTTAGCCTGATGGTATCGGATCGGTCATTACACTTTCTGTTCTTTTGCTAATCTCCCCGGGGCAACAGGCTAAGCTTATTAAGCCCCTCTATCGCAATTAAATATAAGAACCTTTTGGCTATCAGTCTGCCCTCTTGCCCTTAGATATTATTATCACTAGATTTCTCCGAGCGGAGACTAGTTTCTGTTATAATTACAACTCTATTTCAATCCGTTGCAACTCTGACTGAACATGGCAAGCATTCAGTCTCTCCCAAAATACCCGTCCCTCGATGCAAACATAAATCCTGTGTAATTACACAACTCGAAAGACAAATAACATTTCTCTCACCTCATCTCATTACTGCAATGAATAGGTGTGTTTCTAGTTTTCATTGAAGCCAGAAAGTATAGAGTCAGTGGAAATGTGTGCGGTATGTTATATAAAATCAATCTTATATTACTGCATCAAATTGCATTGGCTACATTGAGTTGTATCGATCTGTAAGCTATTTACACTCATCAGCCGCAAAATTTAAACCGCCGACACTGACATTGATAATCTTGTTATAATACAATGTGCTGCTGGGAATCCTTGGGTTGTGTGGATGTAGTACACCCCCCACATGGCAATGGCAGTCCCTAATTGCAGTGCCCCCGTTGCAGAAACTGCTCCAGAATGGCAGAGGAGCATGACAAAGAGCATTTCGGTCCTTTTAGTCCTCTCAATGTTGTGGCTGATTGGAGTGTATATAGATGTGTCAGGCTGCTGTTAGTGTATTGTGATATGAATCAAATCAGTCTCTTTGTACACCTCTTATACTGTAAGTGGTGCTCAACCAGTCTATGCGCCATTATTTCACTAATTAGCTACCCTGCGGTAAAGATGCTAACTACTTAAAGCATACGAGTCCTGCTGGGTTTAATTCTGTGTCCATTGTACACAGGTTTGTTTTTGCGCGTGATGGAGCAGAAGCTTTGCTGACGAGTTTGTTTAAAAAAAAAAAAAAAAAAAAGAGAAGCTATTTTCTAGCATTTTAGGGCTGCAAGTTGCAAATGCAGGCTTTATAGCTTAAAGCTGTGTTTTTAAAATTGCATGCAGTCTGACAGAGCCGTGCAGCAGCTGACATCCAAAACTCCATCGCCTTTGATCATCGTTTAGCATATGATTGAGGTGATTTATTAATAGAATCATCAATCAGGCATTTTTCAAATGTCAAAGACATAATCCAGACAGAGATTACGTTTCACCACAATGTAATTATGAAAACACGTTGGTAGAAAATAAACAAGCATCATGTCTGTGAGACAGGGTTGAATCCAGAGTGACGGGAGTGCATCAAAGTGTGAAGAAAAACAGTCCGAAGATTGCAGAAATTAATTGTCTGCTTTGGGCAAAGCTAGAATTTCTCAAGTTTTCCGCATTTATGAGTTGCATCACCAACGTACGCACTTCCTGACGCCTACGACACTACCACAGCAACCCATGCAGATAGGTTAGGTTCTGGGGAGTCTGATCACTGGCCAAAAACAGCGCCGACAGTCCGTCTTAAAGATCTGATTTGAGAAGCAAATCAGATTTGCCCGCAGAGTGTTTGAGGGAGCAGAGCAGCAGGACAGAGACCCTAAACATAGAGACACGACAACCGGAGAGTTTTAATGGGCAAACAATTGAATGTTTTGACTGGCCAAATCAGTCATCCGACCTCAGTCCAATTGATCATGCATTTCATTTGCTGCAGACTGAAAGCCCCCGGAGCAAGACAGAAGTGAAGATGGTGGATGCACTGGCCCGGCAGAACATCACCATGCAAGATAGCAGAGTCTGCTGATGCCGTCTGTGGACTGTAGAGGATTTTCAACCAAATATTTAACTTGATGTTTGTTTACTTGTCCAATTACTTTCCCCCATCAAAAGTTGTGTAAAAAATACCCACTCTTCCGACACTGTTCATTCGGTGTCAGCCTCCTTGAATTCAAACCGAGGGAAGAACTTTGCTCTTAAAGTGCTGGTTTACAGGGCCGAAAGACATGAGGTTGAACAAACTGTGCTACAAGGTCTGGGGATTGTGTTTTACATTGTGAGCACAGGGACATTCAACACACAGCTGGAGCTTTTCCTCCTTCACAGTAACAATGTATTTGGTGGCATTGAACAGCAGCAGACGAGCATCATATAAGAAAGCAGAATTTTCAAGGCAAACGAGGGGTTAACTCTAACCCTAACCCTTTCTTTTAAAACCCTATAACCATAGATATTAGAACAACAGGTCTGCTGGGCCAAATGTTAAATAAAGACACAGTAACCTTGGATTAAATGATGAGCAAAATGAAGCCCTGTGACATCACCCCTTCTTCTAATTTCTACATAAGTAAGCGTATCAAAGTTAGCAGTGCATCGGTCAACCGGCGAAGCTTTCCCTTTCGTTCAAGAGCAAAGGAAAGGTGGAGACCGCTGATAAGACGGGTGGAATGGCTCAGAAATTACATGCTTTATATGAAAATCCTTTTAGCTTTTGAAAAGTATTACTGCCAATTCTGGACCTCGGATGAACCTCTTATGTTGAGATAACGAGGGAGGGAGAAGCCGTCACTGTCTCCTGAATGTTGACAACAGAGTTGGGAATGCAGGTGGCAGACAGGCATTTTTTTTTTCATCATTGTCTTAGACCACCTATTCTTATCCAGGTCAATCCAATTAAGATAATAAGTCTGAAATTTCTTGAAGAGACTCTGCCAAGACAGCAGCCTCAGGTGCAATCACAGAGCAAAGATATACAGTGGAATAAATTCATAAAGAGCTGAGGGGGCAGAAAGAGATATTGAGAAGGAATAACCAAAAAAGTTTTTATTAGAGGATGTTTATGCTGTTATTGAGAGGAAACTTCTGGAAAAAGGGAAATGGGCAGCAACTGACAACACTTTTCAATGCCTTGGTAGCTGGCATACACCATAAGACATTAGTAATTCACATCCAAAAATACACCACGTTCAAGGAATTGTTTTTCTGATAGTGTCGCTTCTTGTATTGAGTCACTGACCGGAGACAAACACTATAACGTCTAATGGATTCAAATGTTCTGAGGAGTTGCATGGTCATGTAGTCGTTTTGATCACTTGTGAAAAACACCGTCAAGTGCAAAAGACACGCTCTGATGAAGGCTTGTTTGTGCTGTTGGATTAGATGTATGTATGTGCAGCTTTAGAGGAGTGGTTATCCGCATGTGCACTTCAAACATATGCACGCAGATCGCTCCGTCTTACCACAGCAGTTGGCGCAAAATACAGTAAAGTGCAGCTGGATGTAGAGTATAAAGCCACCTGGCTGTGCTTCACGCTCCCATCTGTTAGTTCTGGAGATAACAAACTTTTCAGATATAGCCCTTTTACCTGCTGAAGGGGCTTTAACAGTTTTTTGAAAATGTTCAAAAACATCCCTCTCTTTGGAAGAAGATTCTTTATTTATCACGTACAATCACGCAACGTAATGAAGTCTGTTCTCTGCATTTAACCCATCCCTGAGGAGCAGTGGGCAGCAAATGTAAGGCGCCCAACTCCAGATCTAAGGCCCTGTCTTCATGAACACAGTATTTCAGAGAGCAAAGCTTTATCTCTGTGTTTTGGTATTTCATTCACACGTGAACTGCGTTGTTGGTCACTTTCACAAAACCTTATGTTGTCAGTGTTTGCATCAGGCGACGTTATGAAAATGATGACGCGGACACCAACATCCCCTTCCTAATTGGGCCTGTAGCATCATTGGCAAATGTGAACTCAGAGTGTGTGTAGTATTTGAGTTTGTACATTGACAGAGATTATTTATTTAACATTGCTAAAACACTTGTCTGGATGGAGATCTTTCTATTTAAACCCTGTTTTAAAGAATATCCGCATACGCATAGACTACGACTAAGCCAGGGCCTTGGTAACTGCAGGGCGGGGGGATTTGCCTGCCCTGGTGCACCCATCTTTCGCAAAAATGAAAAGCACAAGCGCCGTCTTGGATGCCCTTCCAGCGTGGCCCTCTCTCCAATATAAATGTCATGAATTTCTCTGCACTGGTGCCCCACCACATACATGGTGCCTTTTTTTAAATTTGCCCCTCAAACATCCTCAGTCTGCCACTGAGTGCTTTCCGCTGCATTACCATGCTGCTGTGTTAGGATATATTCCTGAATATGCACCACTTGCTCGTTGGCCTGCAGCCTAAATGTCCACCAAAACCCATTGAAAAGTCCTAACACTTCTTTAAACAACCTAACAAACAGACAAAAGAGAACAATACAAGTATATCCATTTGCAATAGAATTCATCCGCGGCCACATTATTGTTGTTTTTTTTTTACAATTTCATAATTGAGCTAAATAACTAAGAGTATGAGTGCCCTCGACAGCTGCTCTGGCCCTGGCAGCTGGCTCTGACTTCTCCGTCACCAATTTAATAGATTAAATATTTGGATATCTAAATATGGCATATGTCAAATCTTTAATTGGTTTCGTTGACTGGTGTGCAGAACTTGTCAAATTAGGGAAAGAGCCTTTGAAACTTCATTTTAATGTGAAGCTGAGATGAGCCCAACTTATAATCAAAAACCATTAGGCTCAAAACCATCTTAAAGAGCTGTCAGCACGCTCACCCGGTCCTCTTTGGAAAAGCTTTAAACATCCCTGCCGACCTGAAGAATTATTTTATATTTCAATGTATTTCATTAGTCATGTAACTTTATTACTGCAATTTATTTTTCCTTTCATGGCACTTGAACACATGGCACATGTTCTCCTCAGAATCCAACGGCTTTATTCAGTATCCTACTTGAAAAAGGCTTCTTCATATTTTCAGGCTTGTGGTTTTCAAGGTTAAAAACGTTCTTTTGTCAACTCTTCGTGTTTCCGTGGTAACACAGGGGAATCTGACTAATACCTGGATCAAAGTCTTTGCCGTTTCATTGCTGTCACCAGATTCTTGTGAAGGTCTCTTAAAAATGTAGACCTCACTATTTCCCAGCGCACAGCAAACTAACTTGCGTAAGTACCTGGCAAACAGTCAAAAATGTATTTTCTAGCTCTATAGGGCAGCTATTTGCATATTACATAAAATGGACTGCTGCTCATCTGGGATGTAATTATGCTGCTGAATCGCACCAAACTGTACTTTGTTGCCCTGTTTTTGTTTATTTTCTAAATTACACAGACCCTCAGCCTCCACCTACATTATGTTATGACATTATGGAAATAAAGTAGGCGAGCCTCCAGCCACTCCTAGACAGCCTTGGGCAGATGCCTCTTGTGCTGAACTACCATCAGCTTTGCCACATTTTCCAGCCAGTGTCTCCCTCCCAGGAGCTTTAGATGTCCACTGCAGTAGCCCACCTCACCCGTAGCCATCCTCAGCCTGGCCTCTTTTCATGCTTGGGGTTTGAAGCATTGCTCAACTCTCCCCATGGCCCTCCTCCACCAGAATACTTCCAGCACAAAGCCCGAGGACAAGTCTAAGGTCAGGAACTCGCGAAAGAGGGAACTCTCAGCCTTAGCGCTGAGATGAAATTCAAATCACAGTTCATCTTCCCTCATTGCTCACCTTTTATTTGAAAGTCAGGAAGCCCATGCTATCAGCCCCCTGCCTCCTGCACCCTGCGAACATTCATGCTTATTATTTTGTGTTCTCAGTTTTTGCCAATTAATGAGATAAATGGAAAGAAGTGCTGAAGACGATGTGTCAATTCTTTTGAGATGGAAAAATTTGCTTATCTTAGCTATGTTCAATGTTGCAACGTACCAGAATGTACCCTTCGTGGTTATATATTTATTTATATATTCCTCCAGTCATTGTATATAAAAGCCAAAGATTCTCTCATTTCATGTGAAGATGTTTGATTATGTCATGTCTTCCAACCCAAGCATGCACCAGAATGTCAAATGCGCTCTGTGATGTGAAACCCAGCTCTGCAATGCGGTGTCTCATTCATGCGGATTCATGCGGGTTCATGCGAGGCCACGCATTTTTAAAAAACTTGAAAGATCAGATTCTCGCGAGGAGCACTGACTGTTCCAGCTCCACTGGAGCCCGGTAGGTCCCCCGAGGGGCCTGGAAAAAACAAAATCTGGCGAACGAAAGGTCTGTGCTTCAGTTTGGCACGTGGATGCATCACACTTCACTGTGTGTGTGTGAAAGGCTGAGTTAAAAGTATGGCTGGCTTGATGGAGAGAGGGCCGAATGACTAGAGAGAATTGCCATGAGCAATTAAGATGCTCTGAGTCAGAGTGTGCTATTTCTGCTCCCGTTTGCACTGAATAGTCATTAGTCAATACACTCATGGTGTGAAAACAGAGAGATCAATAGACAGAGGGTTATGTAGCTAGTGAGATATGCATGACAGATTGACAGTTAGAGAGACAGACAGATGGACAGATAAAGAAACATGAGCAGTTTTTTCTTTAATCAAGCACTGCTTGACTTTGACTCAGACTACATAGTTACAAAAGATTTGAAATATACCCAACATGACAGCATGTCTGCTTGCATGAATGCATGTGTACATGTTTACATACCAAACTTTGACATTATTTATCTGCTCTGCTGATTCCTCCACTTATGCTGCCTACTGAGTTAATTTGCATGTTCGACTCAGTCAAGCTTTTTCAAAACTGCCTCTCATCCCGTACGACATTTCCTGTCCCACGTTAATATTTTTAGCAGCGTATTTTAATTCCCACATCCTGTTTTGTCTGGGATTCCAGGAATTGTGAACCGGAGGAGTGGATTTGAATAACGTGCCATATGTGTGTGAATACTAATGCGCTGTAAATGTGCTCTGAATGTTTTTTAAAAAAAAGTCTTTTAAAGAATTGTGCTGTCTAAGGTTTTTGACAATTCTGAACCACTGGTGCATTCTCCCAAGTAACCCGAAAACTTCCAAGTAACGACTTGACAGTTTGGCAGCGAGATGCTCTGCTTGAGAAGACAAGAAATCTAAGGTTAGAGTAAGAAAATCATGAAATAATGATGGCTTCTGAGTAATTTTTTGGTGTAATGAGCCGCTTTAATCGAGAGGACAAAAGAACTGTGACAGCTAGGACAACTCGACTCTCGAACAGCCTGTCTAACAATGTCACGATCCTATTTTAAAATACTTGTAATATATTCTCAACCAAAATCCTTTTGCATAACTTAAAGGAGAACTATGTAGTTTTGGAAAAGAAATTCAGAAACTCAGAAAGGTAATATTTACAATATAAATAGGATAATAATACAAACTCGTTTAGGTCAGTTTGTTTATTCAGTTTATTCAGTCATGAAAACAAAGAGAGTTTGTTTACTTAGCTTGGAAATCAATCAATGAAAATCTTTCTCTTCTGATTCAAATTTCTTCCCAAAAACTACATAATGCTCCTTTAATTGTTATTTGCACGTGTGTATTTATGGCTGTGTGCAGATTACAAATAGGTGTGTTTGTCCAAATAAAGGACAGGTTATTAACATCAATTAATTTGCGTTTTGCTGTAGCATTCTCAGTTTTTGTTTTGTTTTTTGTTTGTTTTTGACAAACATGTATTTTTTTAACAAGAACTTGCCAACATAGAAATGACATGTTGTGAATGTTGTCAGCTACATGAAGCATGATCGGAAAACTTCACACGTTGGGCTTGAGTACCACACTCTGCAATTGGATATTGGATCAGCAGTCACACCTCCTCTACGTTAGCGCTCACCACAAGAGTCCCCCAGGGCTGTGCGCTCAGCCCCCTCCTGTTCACACCGTACACCCGTGACTGCACTCCCAGACATCAAGAGAACTCTATTGTGAATTATACTCACAACAACACCATACAAGATTTATAATCTGTTGTATTATGTCACTGGGTTAACTTGCTAAAGCAGCTAATAATGGTTTTCAGGTTTCTCATAAGAGTGAACAAGTTCAGGTCTTTGATTTGGAGCTCATTTCAAAGACAGTAGTGGTGAGAACTGACCTAATCCCGGGAGGCTTTTCTTTTATGCCAAAGCAATATTATTGTTGTGGTTGGAGTGAGTGCGCATCTATTGCTGCTTTATTTTGTTGAAATGTTTTCTCTGTAGATCTGACGTCTGCCTTTTAGGAATGTTGGCCTTGAGCTGATGTGGTCTGGCTGTGGTTGTTTTCATCTTTAATCATTTCTATGTGTAAAAAAGCGCTGGAATGGTAATCTGGCATACCGAGCATTTTCCTGGTGGGCTGACGCACCTTGGGGCTGATAAAAACTTAATCAAACAAAAATTTGCACATCACAGTTGTATGCCTCCACCAACCAGTTACATTGCAGTTTACATCCATGTCTGTGCAGACACATAATATGCTGCATTTAGTGGAGACTTCAAAGGATTTTAATAAAAGGTATTAAGTACATAGGACTGATAGAGATTTGACAATCACCTAAAGCTAGATATCAGCAAATCCAGTGAGCTTTGACCACCAAATTCAAATCAGATCATCCTCGGGTCCAAGTGGATGTTGCCAAATTTGAAATATTCCCTCTAGACGTTTCTGAGAGAACATGTCCGTGAGAGTGGGACAGACGGACAACCCGAAAACATTATGCCTCTGGCCACATCAGTCACAGACAGCGGGTGTCAGTGTTCACAACTTTGATTGGAGGATGAAGTGGAACTAACTTCAATAGAGAAAATAAAACACCGTGAGAGTGAATCATGGGAGCTGCAATCAGGTAAACTTGTGTTCTCTCCTCTCCAAGCTTGATGTCAGCAAATAACAGTATTGGTAAGTTGATTTGCTAGCTTGCAGTGCATCTCTCTCAGTCTGTCTCTGTCTTACTAAGCTTGGCAGTGCATCTCTTGGTCTGTGTCTTGCTTGACAACTGCTTCCAGGGCTTTGTTCTGTGATCTCATGCCTGACAAAATTAATTATTTACAGTATATCGACTATATACTGCAACCGCATCATCAAATATAGGCCTAATTAATGGAAAAGATGGTACGACTGTGCTTTGAGCTAAAAAGTTCTAATATTTCAACTTCTAAAAACTTAGTGCTTGACCGAAAACAATGGCTAAGCGTTTCTAGCCACTATTGTTGCTGTTAGTGTTCATGTATTTATGAAGTAAAGTTACTTTCTTTGGTGATTTTATTTTGCTTCGCATCTTCCCAATGCGTGCTGCAAAGCGGCGCCCAAACTTGGTTGGAGCATGCAGAGTCTCCTCGTACCCTGACATTATCTAATAATACCTACATTTCTTGCAACACCCAATGTTAATTCCAAGTTGGCATCAATGCTGACATCATATATTTATAACTAATTTAATAACTTTTTATTTGGGGTGTGGAGAAAAAAGGGATTTGCTGAGGTTTGGTGATTCTTTTTTTGTCTATATTCTCTGTCTGGATTAACCATTGTCAATTCAAACTGCTACTCTGCGGCTTCCACACTGCACCACACTGACAGGCTACAGCAACCTCAAAGGGTCAAAACTCAATTTCAAACTTCCCGATGGGTTTAAAAATACAACCACCAGTGGGTGGAGAGGGCAGCACATTTACTTTTTTGGTTTATTATTCTGATAGCACTAGCTTGATGGGCAGGAACAGCTGCATATAGCAGTTTACTTCAAAAATGTTATTTACCACTCTTACATGCGGTATAGCAATGATGCTGATGAAATATAACTCAAGCAGTTACTAGAAGTGTATGGTTCAACTTTTTTCCGTGGTCTGGTGATAAAGATGCAAACAAAAATCACAATGTATGAAACTCAAGCAAGTCCAGCTTCTTTCATATAGCACTTAGACAAATTAAATCGTAATGTTGTATCACAATACTTGTACAGTTGCTATACTTCACGGCTCCAGACAAAATTTTCACGCTGGTTGCCTTGGTGCGCCTAATTTTTGGTGCACCGAATAATACATTTGAACTTAATGTCTTAACACATTATATAAGTGATTGTAAACAGGAAAAGATGTGGAAATACATGTTTTTATTCAATTAAATCACTTGCAACAAGAAATTGCGATAATGAACCTCTAAATCTCAGGCGCACTTGGGCGACCAGTTAAAATGATTCATCGCACTTGACAGGTTCTTGGCTTGCATGGAGCTCTGCATGAAAATTGCAGGAATCGGCACCAAAGTATGGTGATAGTTTCAAATCAAAAGAAAAATATCGTCCCTGCCCTACTTTTCATAACTTGTATTCTCAAGTTTTACCCAGAGGAAAGGTAACAGGTGCAGAACAGTGAAAATGACTAAATTATTAACTTTGAAATAACTTTGAGTCACATCCAATTTCTGCTCAAACCTCATCTGATGCATCCATTTAAATTATTAATGGTGACGTGTCTGAATGCTTTCCCACTGGTCATTCAACGGTCACTAGGAGTGCAGCTATCCAATGCGGCTGCTGCTTAGATCAAGCATTTGATTGTCTTCGTACATCTAAAAAGGACACAGGGGATGATCATGATTTTAAATTAAGAGCTTGTCGAGAGAGCTCACATTCCGAACGACTGGTTTCTACATTAAAAGAAAAAAAAAATTCAAAATAAAGGCAGAGTGAAGCTACATCTCCTGTTATTGTCACGAAATAAACAATGAACACATTAACATCTTCTGCAGGGAGTCTTGAATGCCCCACGTCCATTTCAGGCACCTTTATTTTCCCTTTGAAAACAGGACTTAATGAACAGAAATGCACTGCAGTAGACAACACAAATGAAATGGATATGTAAAAGAATATATAAATAAATAAAAGGAACAAACAGACCAGGGAGAATATGCACCTTCCCCCTGGCGTAAAAGCCTCCATGGCAAAAGTCATAAAGGCAGAAGAAGAACAAAAACAGAAATTAGTGAGTGCACTGAGGCATTTTACATGATGAACGATATGAAGCGCTTTAAAGAGGGATATACGCAAGATAAGATGTTATGCAGTGTGCAGAAACATAGGATGCAATGTATACACAAAGAAGAAGAATTACAGAGCTTTGAGATTAGAAAGCATGTATCATGAATTATGTTAAGCAGGGATTTCTTGATAGATGGATGGACGATGACAGAGATAGGGATGCAGAAAAGATTAGAGACGGTTTTACTCAGTTTTAACTGTGGCTGAGATTTCCACTCAGGTGTGAACGTCATGGCTGCGTGCCGTTAAGCATTCGTCTCCAGCAGCCGCGGGGCATTGTCCTGGAGTTTCCTGCAGTGTGAAAAACCCGAAGACTGTTGTGGGATTTAGAAGTGAAATTGAATGCTGTCTTTTGTTCCCGGCTCAGTTACTAGGTTTGGTGTTTGAAACGAGAGATAAAACAAGGAGATCACCCAGCAGGCATTGAGCAATGATTTTCTCATCTATCACCACGAGAGATCATTTCATTCCAATTTGTCGCTGGAAGGAGGAAATAAAAGCATGTAATCACCTCAAAGGCCTTCCTTTTGCCTTGCAGAACATTTTTTTTGTTTTCTGGAAAATAAATAATACATTTTGGTGGTCATTTGCTATGTTAGACAGTGGCCCTCTGGCTTTGTGAAGCCCTTTAAACATGCGACAAGGTATCATTAAAATAATACAGAGAGGGCATGAACGGGCTTTAAAACAAACAGGACATGTTTAGAAAATAGACAAATTGTTTGTTACTTAGGCTGGAGTAAACTAGGCAATCTCGTATATTACATTAATTACGCTAATGAACATTTACTTGTTTTTCATCTTGTTTTGAAATGCTTACCAAGAAAGCACTTTCAGTTAGTGTTTCAGTGAATTAGGCCCATCACACATCCTGAAGGCTCCTTCCGCTTTCCACACTGATAAAGTTATCAATTAAAACACACAGTGTGCAGCGAGGACGGGCCTGCTTTACTCTGCAGAGTCAGACCTCTGGGTGTGCTAAATCATGTCGCATTCACACACGACTTGGTTTTAAAAGATAGGATTCTACAGCTAAAGTTACTACCTACATTTGTTTTAGACTACCTGAATGACATTTTGATAAATTCAAGGGAAGATTCATCTATTTCTGCCAATGAACTCATCGCACCTCATGCTTAGTTATCCGTGCCCAGAAGTGGGGAAACAAATGGGTTCGGATGACTAACAGTTGCAAATGCCAGAAAAACTCTGTTGTTTTTAAGTGGGATGCCATTAGTGTAGAGACAGACATAAGAAATAGTTTAACCAAAGGCACAAGTGATGATAATTTTCATGATTAATTATTCTATCAATCATTTTTCACATTAATCACTTTGTCTTTAAAATGTCATAAAATGACAAACAACAACAATTAATAAATGGTAAATGTAGAGTTAATCAAACTTTTGTTAACAGTTTAACAACTGTTAACAAACAGTGGAATACTTTAAAAAACATTTATTAAGCAACGTTAAGGTTTATAAACATCAGTTGATACTTTACAATGACGACTTGCCTAATAAATAGTTTATAAAGCATTTTATTGTTTGTTAACAGTGAAATAACTGAAAATAAAGTTTAATTAACTTTAAATTTACCATTTATTAATGACGGTTGTTATAAAGTGCTACCACATCTTGATTAAGTTTTTATTTTGCAGATTATTATCAATTAATTCAAGAAAAAAAGAAGAAAATACTCACATTAAAAAAACTAGAACTAGAGAATCTAAGGAATGATTTAGCATGAATTAATACGATGTTGCAAAATTAACTTTCTGTCAATCAAATAAGTGTTTAATTACCATATGCATGATTTCAGCAGGAGTTTTAACTACATTCAGTGTTGAAAACTATATTTAATATTATAACACCTGTAAGTATGTATTAAAGCCACCTCCTGTGTCAGTTATTATCACAGCCTGATGAACACACACTATCTTTCAAATATTCTCTGAAGCTCCTGAGGATGCTGTCTTTCCTCTGCGCTTTAACATTGCTATGGTTACAGGCAGTGTTCACAGCTACGTGGAACTGCCTGAGGAAATGTACTGTATTGACTTCTTCATATGCAAAGTTTCTAATTTCACTCAGCTCAGATGTAACGTACGTGGCACAACTCTACACTCACCCCAGCAGTAATTTTTGTTTTCGATCCCTAACACTGAGTGTATGATCATAGTGCATGACTCGGCTTGTGTAATGATACAGTGGTTGCTTAACTGCTGTTCTGTGGACGTTTGCTAATGCTGCAGAAGACAAAATGAATGGAGGATTTTGGAGTAGAGAGCAAGATGAATTGTTTAGCCTGTGACATAAACACAGTGCCCGAGCCTGATTAAATAGCGGAGTGTTGACATTCATTAATTATTAACTGCACCCATGCATCTATTTTTGTCAAGAATGTGCTACTTTCTGGCTGATTTGGTGACCAGCTTTGATAGCACACTATTACTTTGGGAGTTATTACATGTGAGTGAACCTGACAACCCATTTCAGGAGGCATTTGGATCACAAGCAGACTGAAGTGTGTTTCACAGTGTTGCCCTGGCCTGTTGTTTATATCACAGCTTAGAATTAGTCTGCTCCAAAGGTGATGATCTTGACAACTTAGCCAGCTTCAGAAAGCACCCACTTGTACTGTATATGACTTATCTCTTATCACTTATATCTCTGTGTGACAACCCTTGTCATTTATAGTCAATCATCTGTGGTACTGCTCACATTGTTCTCCTTTGCTGCATATCAGTATGATGTGCTGATGGAAGAAAGTGTTTTAAAGATAAGCATCAATTTCAGAACTACCTTCAATTTTGTTTCCCTCTTAATATACGAGCAAAAATGGTGATATTGGTAATGTGAGTCAAATAGAGTTCTATGGAAATGACTGTTCAGAGGAGGTTTTTTATTGTGTTTTCGAATAGATGCCTGAAATAATGTCTGTGGTTGAACACAAGCTTAAAAGATTTTCACATTTTGCTCTATGACATAAAATATGTCAGTAAATACCTCGCTTGTGAGTTTCAAAGTTGTCTTACAAAAGGTAGGTGCTAACAAGTGGCTAAATGAGGCTACAGATGTTGCCGCAGACTGACACTGAAAAAAACTGGTTGAGACTGTAATGACCACCACCTTGCAATGGTGGACCTGGAGTTTGAGGAGAAGGGGCGAAAAAGATAAAAAGGGCACCAGCGCACAAAAAAAGCTGTGATATATCTATTGTGAAATAGTTTCAAACATTGGTTTTGATTAACATTCTTTATTATGTGATAATACTATATACTGCACTTCACCACATTATATCCACTTGAAGGGCACCCTAGAGAGCACTTCACTCTTCATCTCCTTGAACAATTCCAACTCGGTTTCCACCCAAAACACAGAACAGAAACAGCCCTGGCAGGGATCATCCGCTACCTCCTCCATGCAGCCGATTCTGGTTTACTTTCTATTCTCACCCTTCTGGACCTCCCCACAGCCTTTGACACAGTATCCCATCAAATCCTAATGGACCGCCTGGCTTGCATCAGAGTAAGGGGAACTGTGTGTCAATGGTTGGCCTCCTGCCTTGCAGACAGATGTCCAGATACAAAATAGAGAGTTCCAGAGTTCACCAGGGAGTTCCTCGGGGTTCAGTGTTGGGGCCACAGATTCAGTTTTGCTGCCACGCTGATGATACACAGCTCTTTATGTCCACTTAGCCCACCTCTACTCTCCCCACCACTGCCCTAACAGCTTGTCTTTCCATGAAAATACAGATATGGATGACAAACAACTGCCTGTACAGCACCCTTTCTTTCTTCAGTCATATGAAAAATGTCTTCCAGATTGCCTTCTTCCATCTACGAAACACCTCCAGATTGAGTCCCACACAGCACTCCACCGAAGTCTTAGTCAGTGCTTTGGTCACATCACGCATTGACTACTGCAATGTGATCCTGGCAGGTATCCGCAACAAACTTATCCACCGTTAACAAGGAATCTGCATCAGGGATTAAAACATGATCGAAGTCTAAAATCCAAGGGGACCAGGGAGATGGTTGTTGAGGGAACCAGGGCAATGTTAACTTCAAGGCTACAAAAATCTCAACAAAAATTTAGCCAATGAAAAACTGTCATCCCTGCTTAAACCATTTTTGCGCATAAAGGCTGTTGATGCTTAGCTAGTGACCAATATGTTCGCCTGGAACGCCTACTTCCTGTGTGTTATTAGTAATGATGAGGATGCCATTTAGGGCAACAAGTGATCATTATAAGGTAGAATTGTCCCACTGGTATGCCCTCCAAGCAAAAGACAATGACAGATGAATTTGTCGCACTAGAATAAGCTGTAAGGGATGAAAATTTGGAATAAACTGAGGAAAATGCTTTGCAGTCTTGTTCAAGGAGTCTTAAAGAGAAGATGTTTTTGGTTGCTTTTTTATAAGATTTAGAACGCAAGGAAGTGGAAAAGATTGTGCTGTGATACAAAATTATATTTGCTTTTAAATTAAGCATTATGCTTAATAGTAAATTTAGTTTTCTTCCATAGCTGTCATCTTAAATCTGTCTGTGTTAGTCAGCAGTATTGATTCAGCTTCTCAGTGCCTGCAGCAAGGACTCTGATTTAATTGGTGAAGTTATAAATACTTAAAGAGTGAACAATTAAGTGTGAAATAAACAAATGGCAATTCAACATCCAAATATCACAATATCAGAAAATAACGCCTTCCATACTAATGTGACTGGAAGAAACACAAACAAGCTTATTTTCTTTGTCGGTACCATTGCAAATCTGGCCAAATAACATTTAACCACTTCTTTAGCACCATGCAAATTAGCTGCAATATTCTGACATTTGAGAGTAAAAAAATACAGACACAGACAACACGGTACTCACGTGGGTGAGACTCAAAAAGTTAAAGTGAGCAATCTGCGACAGTGTCATCCAAATGAGAAGCCATTGTATGCCATGTAATTTATCAATCTAGAAAAATTGATCTGTCTGCCTCAGAGTTGGCTCCTGCTATGCGTACACCCACCCCAACTCCACACACACAAATAACAAACCTAATCAAATCTCAGCCACAGTGTGTATGCAAACCAGAAAATAAAACCTCCGCCTTCTGTCTGCGTCTGTGTGTTGTCACTGGCTCCCTGTAAAATCCTGTTTCTAACCTACAAGATATTACCCGTCCCTGCTCCTCAATATACTGTATGACTTATTGACACAGTCCCTCCAAGCCCAACTGTACTGTTCACTCTCAGGTTGCAGAACTGCAAGAAAATCTATATAACAGAAAGAAAGCCAGCGGGGAGGGCAGAGTCTTTTCCTGTAGGGCCTCCTGCCTCTGGAACAAGCTCCTTGTCCTTGTCAATGATTCAGACTCGACAGTTTTCAAATCCAAGCTGATGAGCTGAAATCAGCACAGCTTGCAACCTGCAGCCTGTGCTTCACTCTCTTCTCCTGCAGACAGTGCTGGTATTGTTGGCTGACTGGATGTGATTAGTGGATATGCTGTTGTGTGTGTGGGAACACACAGGCAGTGATATACTGTACACATGCGCAATCACAATCGCACACACTCTCCCTCTGTCTCCCTCTCATGCAAATTAGCTCTGCTCTTTACTGCAGTTGCATTTGTCCTGTATCTTATTTTGTAGCTTTTGATTTTTCAATTCATGTCAACATTTTCATTGCTTTTCCAACCTTGATGGTGCTCTGAAATATGTATACTTAACATGACTTGACCTACCATGTCCTTTTCTGGCCTCATCACCCTGAATAATTACAGCATTATTTCAGCTGTATTTTTCTACCCTGTCTCAGACAAAAACGTTGATTTTGGTCAATTCTGCAAAACAAATAATGTTAAACTAGAGTGGCACTCACTTGAGCACAAACCTCCGCTGAGGCCATTGCGAGCCTTCTGAATACATCTGTTTAGATTTCAGCAAGATCCGACGATTTTTATCCCTGAGAGATAAGCGAAAAAGTTGACTCAAAAACTATTGTGAGAATTTCCCTTAAATCCCCTATCGATATCCATGGTTCTTATCACCACGAGACGCTTGCCATCGTCAGGTCAAATTCTCACTTTGGTTTAGGAAGAAATACCTACAGAGCTAAGGACATTCCCATCACCCTTTTTTTTACTGGTAACTAGCATTTTTTAGCATGCTAACATGCTAAATTAGATGGTGAACATTATAACATAACAACTAAACAATGATGCCATTGTCACTGCCAGCATGTTAGCATGCTGATGTTAACAGTCAGTGATTTGTTAATTTTAAACTGGTAGGAAGGCCCAAAGGACATACCCTCTCCTCCCTAGGGTAACCCTAACCCTACAATAATATACAATTGAGTATTTATGGTGGTCTAGTTTAGAGAATATTATAGATCCAAGATGAACCTGACAGAAGGGTGGGTCCCCAGTGGCTTGAATTTATCAATACTACACAGCACAGTTAGGCTACTGATACTTCAGGGCCATGGCTGGGGCTATAGATTCTCAATTGCACAAACCTCAGTCAGATACCGATCAATGAGTTAGGTAGACAGGACTAATATATTCAACTAAACAACATGTCCACCCCTGCACTCTTTCTGCTATTGTGAGATGATAAGGGGGGATGGGGGATGCATTTTGGTCATTTTGCTAAGAAGGGGAATGGAATCCCTCCTCAAATTGTCTACTGGATGTCGACATTTTCCTCAAAGCATCATTAGCACTGCCGGGAGCATGGTTGTAGACTCCTATTCTTGTTAAACATCCAGTCCTGGTGATTTGAAAGTGATTATTTTCTATAATATTTGACAATGGTAAAATACAGCATGATTAAAGAGTAACGATTTTTTATACACTTGTATGTTTCCAGGTATTGGGAAGAACTACTGCATAAGTGAAAACATAGTTTAAAGCCTTTTGTGGCTCCAGAAAAAGCTGCATGAAATCTAATAAAGGGCCTTCAGTGATGTCACTCGGTGACAAAGTTACATTCTGGGTAATGTAGGCAGGTTTTAAAAAGCAGTCCACTGGTCTAACATTGGACTCATATAACGCTTTTGGACGGTTTAAAAACAAATGGTCAAAATCTATACATTATTTCATGCGTTCTTTTTCATTTTCAAAACCATTACCCACAATGCAACCTAGCCACTGAGTGACATCACTGGAGGCAATTTATCAGATTACTTGCAGCTAATTCTGGAGACACAAAAAGCTTTCTGCTGCTTTTTTGGCATATGTAGTAGTACTCCTGTAAACACACTTTAATGTGTGAAATTGGTGGAGTTACCCTTTAATTCACTGTGATTACGGTATGTTAGACAGCTTAAACACTTGTTAAAGGTAAATAAAAGAAGTGCAAATGAATCACGGGTCTCTAATGCGACACAAACTTTGACCTTCCATGTGAAAGAAAGATCACATCCACCACCTCAACCTCTACACTCTTCTCTCCTCCGCCGTGTTCTATAAAGGGCAAACCATTTCCTGCATTGGCATTGAACGTACATCATGACCTGCAGAATGCTCCAACATGAACATAAAGGGCACACAATTTCCTGCACTGGCACCGGACGTAAATCGTGTCCTGCAGAGTGGCCTAACATGAACATAAGTCATGAGGATACTCTGCAGTATTTTCCAGGCGTTTGGCATCACGCTGATTGCTTCTGATCGAAACATTGCCTGGTAGCTTCACTGCACCAGGAACCGAACCAATGGTTGCAACATGCCCGTTGAAAACAACGTTTGGTTGAAAATGATCTGCTTTACTCATGCAATACAAGAACCTAAAGAGGCTGATTTAAAATCATCATCTTGAAAGAAAAAAAGACCCATATTGAAAAAGAAATGACATTTTCCCTTGAGACAGAAGTGGACTATTTACTCAAGATGTGTCTAAGCCTATGACTGTAAACGTGCACTACTTCAGCTATGCCATCATATGGCTCCCTAGAATAGTCATGAGATAGATTTCCATATTTTACACTGCAGCTGGTGTCTTTTCTTCTCAGTCGCTGACTGCTCTTCTTGGCTGCTTCAGAAGAACGTCTGTGTTTTGCTGTAATCCCAGACCACAAATCCCTGCAGACGCCAGCCGCTGCTAGGCCACCATGATGAGCCTGCTGTCCATGAGGTCCAGGATTTTCCTGGAAATCCAGAGCTCTCAATTAAATCTTAAATGTGGTTGCTGCCTCTGCAATAAAGGAATTAAACACAAAAGGTAGAGACCTTTTACTTCTCTTGTTTTGGCAAGGACATTGTTTCCTGGTAATCTTGACATAACAAGCTTGTTTTTAGCTCAGAAAATAATTAACGTAAAATTAATTGTAAATAATAAATGAAGCTCGCCCTTAGAGATAGGGCAAGGAGCTTCAACTTCCGGAGGGAGCTCGGCGTGGAGCAACTGCTCCTTCATGTCAAAAGGAGCCAGTTGTGGTGGTTCAAGCATCTAATCAGGATGCCTTCTGGCACCTTCCTCTTTTATGGTTATTAGTGTCTCATTATTTCACAATTTCGAGAAATACTATTGTGCACAAGCACTGAAAAACCAGCTGTCTGTTATCTCAGATAAGATACAGTAAGTCTTCAGTAGAAGATAAAACACGACGGATGAAATAATTACATCCATGTTCTGTCAGGCATTCCATACAACAGTGCATCAAGTTTAAGGTTCAGTTAAAAATATGAGTAAAATAGCTTCAGTTATTCACTCCACAGTGTTTCAGTTCTACAATTTATAGGTAAGAGGCGAAGTGTTAGCCTGAGGTCATTGGAAAGTTTATAGGGCTGTCCACACCAAGAAAAATAACTATAAAAATAATGATGTGAGCATCCACACTAATGAACGATAACGTGCAGTAAACAGTGCCGCCGAACACGCACTGCGTGACACTGAGAAGCAAAAACACCCAGAAGGATATGTCTTTTTCAAAATTCTTCAGAGGTGATGGTTGTCATCTTTCTGAAAACACATTTTGTTCTTACTTTTGGATGAGTCAACATTAATTATCCTAGCAAAACGTACTTCAGAGACCGCATCAGCGTCAAAGAATGAAAATTATGGCTCTTTGGTGCCTTAAATACATTATATAAGCCTTTAATACGTAACCAAGAGTTATTAGAGTAGATCATCAGAAAAAGGTGTTTCTTAAATGCCATGAATCAGCTTACATAAAAGAGGAAGGCTACAGCTGGAGACAAATATGTTGTGGAAAAATGGCCCCAAAATCAAGATTATTGTAATTTGGATGGATTTTGATTGGCCGTCAAATCGCTCTGAAAGTGAGCCCAATAATATCGCTTGCCGCTGTCATCATTGTTATAGTTATTGTTCTTGCTGTGGACAGCCATTAAGTGCTTGTTTTGTCGGACTCACACAGACTGGAGACACTGGCTTAAATACCAGCACCTTTAGAGAACACTGCTGTAATATGTGTAAGATTTAATATGACCTTTTAAAGATGTTTAAACATTATTCTTTTTTTTAGTCCTTTCAGGGGTTCTCAGGTTAAATAACAGAGGTAATCTGTTAAGGGAGCAAATCTTTTGGGAGTTCAATATTTAAGGCTTTGAGTTTGACCAAGACTTTATGTCTGTGGGAGGGTTAATCATACACCGCTTCCTCTCTCCTGTCTCAGAGAGTTGTTCGGTACACCATGATTATATGATACCTCGACTCTGGTGT
Source organism: Pagrus major (assembly GCF_040436345.1). Lineage (NCBI taxonomy): Eukaryota > Metazoa > Chordata > Actinopteri > Spariformes > Sparidae > Pagrus > Pagrus major. The sequence continues at coordinate 15,754,157 of NC_133234.1, read as the reverse complement.
CTCAGCGGTGAGCCTTTTCTTGGCTATTTCTGATTTTTAAAGACATTTTAGAAGATATATGACACCATACACAATGCAATGTCTAACCTACTATTTCAGTCGATGCAACAAGTTGAAAAAACCCATTCTCAGCCAAATGTGGGTTCCTACTGAGCCTTATTCTTCCCGACTTACTGTAGTTAAAAAAGTTGCAGATTGTCTTCTTTCTTGAATGTTTGTGGACATCATAATACCTTGATAAATACACCTTTAGGCAACAGGTGTTGTGCTCTAAGTTTAATGTAAGTCTGAATTATAATCACAGTATAAGTCTGTATGTTTTAGTAAACGACAATCTGGTGACCAGTCCAAAGCAAGGAGCGGAAAAAGCTTTGTTTCTTCCTTTGCTGAGAATTGTATTCATTACATAAAGCATAAGATAAAAACACATTTTAAAATTAATGTACAATTAATAGTGTGGATTAGGGTGTCTATCAACCCTGCTGCATGCTGGGATAGCTCTGCAACCCCAATTCCACATGACCATCACCTTGAAGTGACCAGTACAGAAAAAGTGGGACTCAATGGATTCATTCATATCAGTCACATCGAAGTTATAAACCATAGTTTAAATGACAAATAACATGTTTTCCAACTGAAAGTCCTGATGCCGCTGAGTTTCTGTGCTCCAGTTTTCCTAACAAACCATAAATCTCAGGTGTTGCATCAGCAGACAGATGTCAAAAGATGGCCACAGTGTTCTTTTCCACTGTGCTAACAGGCCACGGAGGCCAAACTTTTGAATAAACTTGTGCTGGAGGAAAGGTAAGCCTCAAGTCATCTTTATGTATCATCAATTAGCCCAAGATAGAAACAGTCCAGAGGTGCCAGTATCAGTCGGCGTGGACCCAGATGACTGATGAGTCAATCCAACACAGAAAAATGACAAGACTGGCGTTTTGATGACTCAAATTTGATGTTCCAACAACAGCATTGACTTTAACTTGATGAAGAAAATGAGAATTGATCTCCGTTGAGTCATTCAAACACCAGGGGACAGTGATCTGTTACACCCTCAGCTAAGATAACATCTTTTATCGATGCATCTGATAACAAAAGACAAGCAGGAGATTGCAGATTCTGTCGCATGCATCATGTTTCAGTTATAAATTCTGTCATTTTATTGTATTATGCAAACACCAGTAGGTCAAATTCTTTGAGCATCCTTGTTAGGAAGCTTTAACTCTTGTAAGAGAGGTTACTGGTGGTGTGGGGTGGGTGGTGTCCTTTTTTTTTTTGCAAGAGCAAAACTGTAATAAATGGGTTAAATGGCTGTTTATCTGATCTGATCTACTGTAAGCTGAAAGTGTTAGCATGACAAGCTAACTAGCCTAGCAGTAACTAACTATTACATGTTTTGACTATTTTCTTCTTTGCTAAACTCAGTCACTCGCCTACAAGCAGGCAGTAGTGTGATCTAAAATAACACCGCTACAGCAGTAGCAACTGTATGTCTGCTGACTGACTGGAGTGTATACATTTCATAATAAATATATAAAAGTATATATTTATATAACGCCTGTTTCGTAGTGACGCACATAAGTTATGGAAGTAAAGGCTTGATTCCAAGAGAGTAACTCCCTTTGGCGTGGACTTTGGGCTTTTTCACTTGGCAGACCTTTCACATGCACAAAAATATTACACAACACAATAAAGGAAAGGCATAATATCACCTCTTTAAGACAACTTTTAGCTTCAGAGCTGAGGAAGAAAACGTGCTAATGTGTAAGATGAGCTGCTTATACCATCTGGCAGTCTGATTTTCTGTCAAGTCTGAGCACAGATATAGTTTGAGGGTGAATGAAATGAAAATCTCACCTTGATTGCACCACTGAATTCCCTGCATGAGGAAAATAACTAAATTATACCTTTATGTCTGAATCGGAGTGATGGGCTACGCTCTTCAGAGATAAACTAGTGGGTGGAGTGTATGTATGTAAGATGAGCTGCTTAAGTGTTTTGATCAGTCCATTCAGATATTGACGCATGATTTCAGAAAACCTCTCCTCTGATTTCATCCTGTGAACGATGTCTTTGACAGCATTCACAGCAAACTGAGTGGCCTTAGGTACGCAGGATGCATTTCAGTGTTTAAGCTCAACAATTATGTCTCTTAGGAAAATGGAAAGTAACTGCACTGGCAACACCTAATTATCTTTCAAGTAAATGTGTCTGTACATATTATTAACCTAGAAGAAAGAGTGGGAATTAGCTAATCAAAATGTTGGAGGTTAGAAAAAGGATTACACTCAAAACTTGATAGCACTTGATAACACTTGCAGCATGATGCTGGCAAAATGATATTTTTGCAGAGTGCTGGCAGAGATCAGCGAAACACTCAAGCAGGCAGGAAAGACTTCATGCCGAGTAGTTGTAACTCAGATAATTAGGTCCACAGAAAAGAATGTTCACTGTAGCTTGATGCAAGGCTTGTCTATCAGCGGTATAAAATGCTGCTGGTGTCGAAAGACACCTTGTCCAATCTGGGGAAACATCTACCTCATTTGCGGTAAAAGTTATGGTTACCACAGCTGTGCAGCATTTGCATTGATCCATTTACCATTTGTGGTAACTGCAGCAGCAGCTCATCAACTGAGGATGAAAGGTCCACTAGAAACTATTAAGCATCTTGAAAAGTAACTCACGCTGTATTGTAGTATTGTTTAAAGCATTGCCTCGTCAAACAGGTTGACCTTAACCCAAAACTTTTATTTAAAAAGTAATAAAATGGTTGTTTTTGTGAACACAGATAGTTTAATTCCATTTTGCACTACTAATAGTCTGCTCCAGTTCGAGTACAAGGTGAAGTGCATATTTTCAGTAAACAAACAGCTTTACAAAACTACTCAAGATATGCTCAAGTAGCATTTCTGCATTCATTTTAAATGTATTTGGATGCTGTGCAAAAAAAAAAGTCTCTTTTCATAGGAAAGCTTCTGCCTTAATATTACTGAGGGTGCTATCTATCTTCATGCCGAGGTGGATATCAATTAGGTGAGTCAACCATGTAATTGATTTCCACCCTGTTACTTCCAGCTCTGGTATTTGTGATGTTCAGACACCGCTGCTGCTGTTGCCTCTCTTTTTCTGCCGCCTTGTGTCAACACCTCCACACGTACATGCACTTTATTACAATCATGGGAATAAATATGATCTATGTAATCCATTTAGGCCGCATGATCTGCTGCTCATTGTGATTTCATTAACCTACGCCGCACACGGGTGTAAGACGGACACCAGGTCATTACGAAGACGCCATTACGGCCATTACAATAAAATCAGATATGAGAACAAATTACATTTTTGTCCAATCTAAGTGACTGTCTGATCCGCAATGGCTGCTGCCTGACCAACCATTCCCCTCACGTAACTGGAAAAGGTTGTATGCACCTCTTGCTCTTGGCAATTTGAATAATTCACTCAGATGTGTGGATGCGATGAATCCTGCGACCTGTGTCTGTGCGGTCTGCCTCACTGTATGCACCGAAGAGATAAGAACGCGAATCACAGACAAGAGATACCTCGGGGAGGTTTGAGGAGCGGAGTAGAGAGGGGCAACCCGGGGTCAACTACCTGCCCAAGAATGACAACTCCTGTCAAGGAGATGTGGGAGACTTACAAGATAAGTCTGTTTTTTGATAGGTTGAGTTTTGAGAGAATATGATAAACTGGGATTTTTGAGGTTTTATGCCCATATCTGATGCTACAGGTTGAAAGGAAAATGAAAGCAATCCTAAACTGTGCCATAACAAATCCGGGCCTTGGACGGAAAGCGTATAAATCAGAAAAATATCACAGAACAAGTCAGAGGCAGAAACACTTGTAAGGAGTCATTTCAGAGCTATGATTACTTTCACTGGTCGGATATTTGCATGTCTCCTTCTTAAGGAGCTGAATTCTTTAATTTCAGGTGTTCTTATTAAATTCACTCTAGTAGATTCATGGCTCAGTCTGTGACATAAATATCAGCAGGTGCTTAATTCCAGTTCACATTATGTGAAATTAGACAAATATCTCATTTCTTGCCATGTTTTGTGCACCAGCTGTCTTTCCAACCTTTCTAAGTGGTACTGAGCCACAGAAAACATGGCCTGACTGCTTTTTCGATCTAAACTTCAAAGAAAATATTCAAAGAAAATTCCTATCTTCCCATTACAGAAGTAAATCCTGAACCCCATCTGAGACCTTCTAACCTCTAGCTGTGTTATTTAAATGAGACTGTCTGTACCCTTTACAACAGCTGTCTCACTTCACTTGTGACAGGCTAGCTTGCTATAAGGACAAGAAAAGATGTATGCTCAAATTTAGCTTCCACCAGTCAGCGGGATTGATCATGTTGGTGGAGGAGAGGATAGACTATCTATCCACTGATACATTGTCAGGTAAATTTAAAGCAAACAGGTTAAGGTTGCAGTTCGCTTCTTCAACAGGGTAATGTCAATGTTAGCTTCTCCAACAGGTTAACATCAATGTTGTTCTGTACAACAGGCTTACATCAATGTTGGCTTCTCCAACAGGCTAAAATTGATGTTAGCTTCTCCAACAGGCTAACATCTGTGTTGGTTAACAGGCAAACATCCATGATAACTTCTACAACAGACCAGATGTTAGCTTCTCAGGCTTACATCAATGGCAGGCCCCTAGGACAAGCGGCGGGCTTTGAAGCCAGTTTCATTGTCAGAGCAGTTCTGTATGAGCTGACTTCTTGTCCTAAGATAAGACTTTCCTAAATGCAGTTAGGAGACATGTTTCTCCAATCCTAAACGTCATCCTAAAGATGACATAGATGTAATTTCCCAGGCAATATTTTAACCCACGACCACGTCATGTTCTTATCTGTAGCCTAATAAAAAACATGTTGATGTTAGATGGAATTTTACAGTGTGGGACAGCACAGCTCATGCAGGTAAGATTTTTTTTATTTATTTTTTTATCTATCAGAATAAACTGCGAGTATCTTTGTATTCCTCAGAACGCTGTTATCCAGAAAATTAGATTGAATGACATGGAGAAGCAACTGCAGCGACACAATGGAAAACCCCAGCGTGTTTTTCCACTAATAATCTTGATAGAGGCAAACATGTCCTGTAAAAGAACACAGTGTTGATAGCAGGACACCTTGTGCCCTGCGCGTGCACTGTGTTCAGATGAGATTCTTGGGGACAGATAAGTGTGAGTCTGTTCATTTGGATGTCATTCATAAAGGCAGTGGTCCACAGAGAAAGAAAAAAATACACTGAATGTGATGAATGTACTCTTCTTTCTATCCTCTTTCACCATCCTCTTTAATATTCTGTCAACATAAACTATGAAGGGTTACTCATGGAAAATAAAGAGGCGGAAAGGGAGGTAATTTTACTTGCAGCCTGCAGGTCCAATAATTTGTTTTGTGGTCCTTCTGAGTTCTCACGTACTCTAAAGGCAGCACTGCTCAATGCTTCAAGGTTAACACTGAAGTGCTGTTTTCATCCGCACATTCCTGGAAAAGCAGAGTGCCTCAGTCACTAAAAGCTCCTGTCTCTGTGCGCTGCCCTGTGTGTGTGTCTGTGCGTGCAAATGCTTGTTTGTGTGCGCACACGCTCGCCTTTTCTTTCTGCCCACACACATGCACCGTCTATCAAAAGGCCCCTGTGTTCCCTGAAGTGGAAAAAGGAATGTTATTCCACCACAAACTGTTTCGAATACAAAACACAAACCGTCTCTGTTTGGCCCAAGTGTCAGGCTAAGTTATGCTAACGTAGAGGTGTTACCTCGAAGGACCTCTTGTGTATCATGCGTCCTCGGAGAAATTGATGTCTTGACACTCAAATTGAACGCTATCAACCCGGTACGTCATCGTGATATCAGATGAAATGACTCCCGTGTGATAGATCGTGCACTGATAAGCCATCGCCTGACTTTCTGCATGTTGGTACCAGCAGATGGGAAACATCGTTGCTATCACACCTTACCAATAGCAGGTCTGCCTGACATGACAACTTTGTATTCCTGTCCCTGTGAGACAAGGCTGCTGGAAGTAGTTTGATCATTACTGAAAGAAAGCAGAAATCCTCATTGGAAAGGTGTGGGCTAAAAAGAAGTCGACCGTGGGAGTTATCCTTGATGTTATCAATGACAGGGAGTCTGGAGCATTCTAGCATCACAAGGATGAGTAACAGCATTATTTTTCCCTTTTTTTGGAGCATCTTTTGTTTCCCCGCACATCACGATGGCTGACTGATCTGAGGGTTTCTGGTCTTTGAATGGAGTTTCTGAAATGTTCAAATCCCACTTGATGACAAGCGCCTTTTTGAAATTTTGTTCGCTCGGCCATTTCCCTGCGATCCTAAACTTTTCAGATGCAAAGTGTTGAGCAAATTAGCTTGCTGCCTCTCATCTCGCCTATCAGGGAAAGATAGGAGGTAGGTACAGGCCCCGTGTCGACGATGTTGTACTGTATGTGACAGTTTGACAGCATGAAATGCTATTACCAGTGTGTCACTTTTTCTTCCATCTGTGCTGTTATCCTCTAGCTTCTGAGGATGACGTTTTTCTTACCAGAGTCGTACTTGATTATGTTTCTGCTTGAGTGCAATACAGCAATATGAAGATTGTCTCTTTTCTGTACGAAATTACAACGGTTCTTCACGCCCAGTGACCTTATACTAAGCTTATTGTTTCAGGAGAATTAGTCTTCAGTACTTGTTTGGCCAAAGATAGAGGAAATAAAGTTTCTGCATTAAAATGTCTAAAAGACGACTAGACCACTGTGATGTATTTTATGGAGTTGTTCACATACACTGTCGCAAATGTTTCCAACAATGTCGGGCAGCTGTGGCTCAGGAGGTCAAGGTAATGCTGCGTTTCATTTGGTCGCCTGTTGCTGTAACCTCCAGGTGAGATTTTTAAGAGTGAAGAAGGAAATTGTGAACCTTTCTGCATGAGTCACGTAGTGAGATTTTCATCGGCAATGGTGGTTGTCTAAGCGAAATTCACCCTCAAGTATAATATTGTGATTACACAACTATTACCAACAAAATAAAAGACATAATCCAAATGTATTCATGTTGTCCGGCAATTAATTATCAAAGTAAGACTTTTTTTTTTTCTAGCGTCATCTCTGTTTTCAAAAAAATGTTGAGTCTGAGTAATGGAACTAACTGAAGAACAAACAGTCACATCAGTAGCCTCCTACATGTAATGAAATCTAGTTTACTACTCCAGCAAGTAGACCAATCCCCAAACTGAAAAAGTACAGCACATACATACACAAAACTACTTGGCTAGCTCAGTCTTGTTATAACTAATCATCCCGTTACATCAAGGCTGAATAGTTTCCGTGTGATCCAAACATTTACAATCACTTTACAGCATCCAAAAGTCAAAATATGTTGAAAAAAGATTGATGTTATCATTTTCAAAATGAGCAGCGAGCTCTCCGGTTGCATTAACAGGGCGGACTAGCAGCAATCTAACAGCACCATGAATTGTATTCATTTAAAAAAATGTTGATTTAATAAAAAAAATAAGAACAACTTATTTAATCAGATGAATCACTTGTGATGTATGTTGGAGAGCTTTGCAAATCCAGTGGTTTTGTTCAAGTTCTGGAATTGTTTTATTAAAGTTCATAGTTATTCTAATAATGTTACTTTAGCAACAGATAGAAACTGCATTTAATTACTTAAAAATCTCATATTGGCAATAAAAATTCTGCACTCAAGCTTTCAAAGCTAAGCTATCTTCATGACAACTGAGCAAACTTCATCTGCTATGGAAGACCGTGAAATACTGTTGAAGGCTTTGGAAAAAAGCTAGGACTGTTCCTTTCACGCTGTATAATGTCACGATTACGCCTTTATTTTTCAATGCCTACACGAAAACTTAATACCCACCAAATTATGCCCATGCTTTTTATTCAGCACAAATCTGCCTGTTAAATATTTCACTGTTCACGCAGCGAGCGATATTGATAAGACAAACATTTTCTGATATACTGTAACTGCAGAACAAAAAAATGACTGATATCCCACTTGTTTCTCTCTGCATGTTTGCTTTCATGTCAAAGTAATGCTTGTCAAGACATGAAGGAGAACCACAGCGTGCATAATTACATATTATTACAGTCTATCTGACTCAATCCACATAGGCTGCTGCTCTCAAGGTGATATATTATTGAGATGTGCCAACCAGCTAATGATGAGCATCAGACCGCTGGGGCTGGACTAAACTGTGTCTCACTGATTGGAAAGGCAGTTCAAGTCTCCTATTGGTGCTGTTCACACATGATATGAAAATGATAAAGTGTTTGCACGTGTAGAACAGGGTAATTCAGGATAATAGGGAAATAATTTAAGATTTATGGACTGAGCCTGATCATCTATGGTTTCGGACTGTTGGTCAGACAAAAGAAAGACATCTAAAGATGTTACCATGGGGTTTAGGAATCCTGAAATAAAAAAAAAAAACCTGTCGAATAATCATTAGTTGTAGCCAGGACAGCAACTAATGATTGTTTTTGATTAATTGTTTTGCCTAAATGGCTGAAAGTAATGAAAAATACCCATTAAAATTGCCTGCAGGCTGAGGTGATGCACTAACATTAGCTTTTAGTTTTTCAACCAGTAGTTCTTGACCCCAAAATGTTCAGTTTAACGAGCAAACATTTAGCCTCTTGGCTGGAAAATAACAAAAATTATTTGATTGATTTTTAAAATAGTCAGCCCTAAACATTGCAGCTCTGGTATCAGCCCTATCAACATAAAATGCTCAAAATTGTATGCGATTGTGATTTTACCATGTGACAGTGACTATGCAAAGAGATGATAGGAATTCATCCAATACAGAGACTTGTCAGGACTGTGTGCCATGGTATCTATCTGGATCAGCAAAACATTTTCTCATCTGGGATAGATTTTCCCCAAAAAAGTACAGACAATTTAAACTTTAATTTTAACAACGTGCTCTTGTATTCTGACACTGATTTCAAGGTGCACACTTGTTTGTAGTGTTGGCTTCGGTCATCGGAGCGAAAAGTGGTTCAAAAAATATATTCAGCATTGGAATTGCCTGCTGCATTGTGAAATGAGAAAAGAAAAAAAAAGTTTTGAAAGTATTGGAAAAAGCTGTGCTGAAAGAGTAGATGCACAAAGAGATAGGAGTTTATCTAATCTTCCCCAACATTATTCCATTAAAAGTTTCTATTATTGTCATCCTCTGTGTCACTTTATCGTTGATTTTGTGACATATTTGTAGACTTGTCTGTCAAACATTCATGTAGTGAAATTCTTTTCATTATACTTAACATTTGTGAAAGCAGCTCTACCTAAAAAGGACCTTGCTCCCACATAGCAGCATGTAAGCTGACATCCACATCTCTCCTGGTTATTACCACAGCGTGCATCACTGCTGCCCTCCTCCAATGTGCGTCATTGACAAACTGTGAACCGGGTCGAAGATAGTATGTGTGAAATGCCACTTTGCATCAGTCAAGTCAATTTTAGCCATATATCATGATCAGAAAGTATTCCTCAAGAGCCTCTAGAATCTGCATAGCATACAACACTTTTATTTGGATAAGGAAAAATATTTCAAAAAAATAAATATCATATCATCATCATAGCGTATCAGTTGACCTTTAGAAGCAGCATCATGTCATTATGTAGTTTCATTGTGGGGAGACAGACTCAGAGAGATTACAAGGACGAATGCTTTGTGTTTGTGTACTAAGTGAGAGTCTGATAGACTTGATGAAAAGTTCGCCACATGTCATGTTCAATACTGCTTGTATAAAGAAAATATTATGACAGAAAGCTTTGTAGCTTACAAAGTGGTTTTAATTATTCACTTAGAACTTTTTCAGGCATAGAAAAATACCATTTGGGTAACGTCAGGTGTAATGCTTGAAAAAGATCCCAGAAAATGACTTCGGATGTTTTACAATTATGAATATTTCTGTCTGACCTTACTTAAGTGCTAATTATGTCACTTTCGATGTAATTTAATGAAGATGTGAGATAAATGCATTGTTTACCTTTGTGACTTTTGTTGTACGCTCCCAGTTCAGTTAGGTGTAGGCAGTTTAACTACTTGATTAGGTTTAGGCAGTTTAACTACTTGATTAGGTTTAGGCAGTTTAACTACTTGATTAGGCAGTTTAACTACTTGATTAGGTTTAGGCAGTTTAACTACTTGATTAGGTTTAGGCAGTTTAACTACTTGATTAGGTTTAGGCAGTTTAACTACTTGATTAGGCAGTTTAACTACTTGATTAGGTTTAGGCAGTTTAACTACTTGATTAGGCAGTTTAACTACCTGATTAGGTTTAGGCAGTTTAACTACTTGATTAGGTTTAGGCAGTTTAACTACTTTATTAGGCAGTTTAACTACCTGATTAGGTTTAGGCAGTTTAACTACCTGATTAGGTTTAGGTAGTTTAAATACCTGATTAGGTTTAGGCAGTTTAACTACTTGATTAGGTTTAGGCAGTTTAACTACTTGATTAGGCAGTTTAACTACTTTATTAGGCAGTTTAACCACTTGATTAGGTTTAGGCAGTTTAACTACTTGATTAGGTTTAGTCGGTAAAACTACTTGGTTTGGTTTAGGTGGCAGAACTACATTATAGGAAAACACTGTGGTTTAGCTTTAAATAACTATGTTACTTATGCAACTTCACTAACTAATAAACCTATGTAACGTATCCAACTTCAATTACATAATGTATGTGACGTAACTTCACTACGGTGGTAAGTAAAAAATAATTTAGCGTTGACTTTTGGTTTCGCACTGGACACAAACAGCTCCCAGGTTGAAGTCTTGACCCAACCATCCTATTTTGCCTCACTTCCTCCTTTGCTTCTGTAACAAATAGTATGGCCACTAGAGGCCGCCGCCTTATAAGACTCGAAGAATGGGTCGTAAAGCTGCTTTCACCGTTGGTCTATACGGTCATTTTTCTGTTGAGGACGGGCTGAAAGTATGTTCGCATTTTTTTAGTCATTATGAGCATTTTATTTTGCTGAAATTAGCTTTTAGCACAAGGCGCTGCTGCCAAAAAACAAATATTATGACAGATGAAGCCGTGGTGGTGCTGCCTGTTGCATTCAGTCACATTAAACCACTTTAATATTCTGCATAAGGGAATCTATCTGTTACAACCATTATTGGTATGCTGTATACCCTGTTTGATAGAGTCAGATTAAGTGATTGTTTGGGAGTTGGGCCTGCAGAGTAACTAGCGCTGCATTCACATTAGCGAGGCAGGTAGACCAAATATTTTCTATATGTTAATGTACAGCTCTGTGAGTGGGATGTCACTGGATCAAACCAAATGTTTAAACACAGTTTTAAAGTAGTTATTTGCAGCACCACTCTGTTTTACCCTCCATCTCTATCTCATGTGTTTTCCTAATTAAATGCCAATGATGTGACAATGGTCAGGGAACTACTTCCTCTAGCCAATTTACAAAAAAATCCATGAAACACACACACACACACACACACACACACACACCAAACACACTATCTAATCATGCAATAGATCATGCATTATTAAGCAGGGGTGTGAATAAAACATAAAGGTTAGTGTTTACCAAATTATTCTCACAGGAAAAGGGAAAAAACTGTCAACATATTTGTATGGTGCTGTCCTGCAGCTTGAATTAAATGTACTTTGGATTTAATGTTGTGCTGCCAACACTAAACCAGGTTAAACAATGGTAATGTCATAAGTCACATACTAGATTCAATTTTTGAGTTTTTCTGCTTAAAGGTGAAAGATTTCACACAAACCTCAACAAAGTCACTTTTTAACATTGTTTTTTCTTAGTAACTGTGACTCAGGAGATTTGGAAACATTTGATTTAAAGCTCCCCTTGGTATCAAAGTAAAATATTGTGTTGGAAATTGCTCTTTCCATTAACCATGGGGTAAGATAAGGGCAGCAGGAAAACTGCAGAGGACAGAGGCTAATACTACCTCTAGGAAATATAGTTGTTTCACAGTTTAACAGAGATTTACCGTCCAATGATTGCGCTCCCCAGAGACAAGCCCGCTGTTTGAGTATACCACAAAATGGTGGTAGATGGAGCTCTCATCAATAAGTCATTGGAAACCAGCTTAGTGTTTGTTGGTCGGAAACCGGTAGCTAATCAAGTAAGGGGGGGCAAAGTATTGGCTGTTTAAAGCGTTAAGAAAACAAATGATGTGTGAAGGACACTGTGATGAACATCACGGATGTGAGAGACAAACACATGTATCTGTACTTAAACCGACTTTAAAAATTCATGGGTGGCTCTTCACTCCGACGTAATTGAATTCTTTTTCTGTTTGACACTGACTGCTTATTCAGCCAAACAAAAAGCGTAGATTTGAGAAATGCTAAAAGCATGTCAAATATTGCATAAAAAGCAAACATTTGACCTTAAAATTCTACATGAGAGACACATTAGTGATCCGTCTTCTGCTAAAATATTCATGATACGTTTTCTTTGCTGCATTTGTTCGTGTGTGTGGTTAACGCTGCATCGAACAACCCAAGCAAAGCAAAACTATGTTGCTTTTTATCCTTGGGGAAAATGTGTCAATATTTGACGCGATGATCAGAAAATACCAAGCATACGGTGGAAGCTGTCTGTCAGCTACTGTTGTTGTTAGCGGGAAGAGGCGCGAGACGAGGGATTTGAGAATGTGCGCATAGTCACATCCTCTGGACTGCCGTGGAAAATCCAATTTGAGTCCTTCTCAAAAAAATCCACGGTCCAGCAGCATAAAACAACTTAAACAAATCGTCCACAGGCCTCGGCAACCGAGAGAGATCGGGAAAGTATCATTTGCACGTCACGACACGATCTGCTCACATATGGCCAATAAAATAGTGATTCATACATGCAAATAGCTACATATTGTTTCATACGTATAGCCCCTTTAATTAAACCTCTTACATTTAGCCTACAACCTAATAATGTGTCCAGCTGCAATAAAAAGGTCCACTTTTTGGGGGAGAAAACTGCCCTCTGAGAACTAAACTGGATGCACACACCTAGTATAGCCTATGTTGTACAATGCCACAAAAGGACTGATCACTGAAGCAAGCAGTTAAGACAAGATGAGGACAACGCTTGAAATTCTCTTATCTGTAAGAGATGCTCTGCAGTCTGATAAGCTGCACGAGGTCCCGCTTCACCGGAAACAAGCTCCGTTTTGTCAGCAACATAGATCCAGACATTCTTGAACACATCCACCTGCCAGGCACCTCTGCACTGCTCTGACACCTACTCTCCACCCTGTCTCCCCTACCAAGGTGACACCGCTGAGGTATTTGTTGTTTCAGGATGGAGACAGTGTGGCTGTGAAAAAGGTAATATAACACCCAGCTGATTTGAATTGTTTTTAATCGGTAGTGGCTCTAGTAGCCAACAGGAGCTTGTCCCCTATCCAGTAATAATGTCGCACACATAATCTTATTTTTTTCCCCCTCCTAGTTGAAAGGGAAGTTAGCCCATGCGGTGGAGTTGAAACTCAAAATCCACCTCTACCACAAGATAGCCATGGCTCTCTCTCCTAGCCTGAGGTGTTTCTCAAGAAAAACTCTCACTGTGGAGGAGTATGAGGAGGTTATCAGCACTCTGGCAGCAATCATAGAAAGAGCAGGGACAGAGGAAAGTGTCCGTGTCCAACAGGGTAATCCGAAGCACTAAGTACAGACAGAGCCCTGACAGAAAAATTCTAATATGATTACAACATACTTCTCCCTCTCTTATGGAGAGAGGTACAGCGTACACAAAAACACTAATTGAACAAGTTGTACATTAACTCCATTAATATCCGGACAAATGAGCTATTTTACATTATACATAGACTTAAAAACTTGTGCGAAGGAAGAGTAGAAGGGAAGAGGACAGCGGTGACACAATTAAGGAGTCATGGGGCCACCAATTGGGGCTGAGATGTATGAAAGAGCCGGCCCCTTCTCAGATTCTGGCAGGAGATGTCAGGTGGACTAGGGTGGTTGCCAGAAGGCTGCTGGCAATCCCAGCAACAACTAACCCGCCAGAGAGGAGCTTCAGTGGCACACCGCCCTCAGACTTAGCTGCTGTTGAAAGATGGTGCTGGCCCTTGTGAAAAAAAGCATACTTTTTAAAAGTACACAGAAGTACAACTTAAAACAAATGAACACTAAAGTATACGTGCGCACAATTTACAATATACTTACAAAAGAGTACACGTATTGAAAGTACACTAAAATACCACTGAAGTCGAACTGATTTTTAAAAGTACGTTTTAAATCTACTTTAAATTAAGCACCAAAAGTAAAAAAGTAGGTTTCTATACCTACACTTAAGTCTACTACTTTGTCACAAGGGAGCCCCAAGTTTCCTGGCAGTGTTGTCAGTGTTCAGACAAAAGCTTCAGTACTTGTCAGGCCCAGCCTCTGGGGTTTTGGGAGTTTCTTATAAGAATGTCTCCTAACTGGCTTGCCATGTAAAGTAAAAAAGTGAAGTGTTATATAATCTGTATTTCAACGGTGCCTGTCTCCTCTGACCTCAATGCTGCTTTCTTCCAAGATGCAAGCTTTCTTTAACCATATTAAGAGTGTAATAGCAGGGCCATATAATCGTACAACTGTGATACTTGCCATTGCACTGTAAAAATTAATTTAGCAATGTCAAAATACAATACTAGATGGCACGTTTAGATTTATGTTCAACTAAGGTAGGCGTGGTGTGTTCCATTGATGTATTTTCTACTGTAAGTGACGGACTGGAGCGAGAAACAGGGCTCTAATGGCTGGCACTCATCAGATGTGGGTTTGTTTTTATGATTTTGTGCCCTTTAGTGGAGGCATTTTTGGCCTTTGGACTAAGGCAACTCATCTCTAAGGCCATACTACCACAGGTGTTTGGATTGCCAACATACTGTCCCAATGGTGTGAATATAAAAGACTGTGCAGGAGAGCACAAAGTAATCTGAGAAAATAAAAAAAGGATGGCAACTACATCAAATCAAAATCATTGCATTGCCTAAATAGTCTTTTAAAAAAATAAAAATATGTCATGGGAAATATGTCAAAATATGTCATGGGATTGGGATTGGACAGGAATACATTTTCCGTGAGTGAAAATCCACTCTTGTGTAACCCTCTGGTTGGAAATAGAGCCATGCCCGGCTTGAAAAAAGATCCATCCGCTCTGGAAACAGCCAGATAGCTGCTCTGTAGACAGAGTTGAATTTCAATATGGGCAAAACATATCACAGTTGACACAGGCAAATTGAAAGTATAGGTTGTAGTGCATGTGTGACACTGTCCCAGATGACCAAATGAACCCTCCCCCACCTCCCTCCTCACTCCCACCCCACCACACCACACCGGCTCAGGAGGTGGAGAAGAAACCTCATAATATGGATGATTCAATGTGCCCTCTGGCAGACGTGTTGGAGGTCCACTGCTTTTGGCAACAACAGCTGAGAACAGCTGATCCCATTTGTAAGCTTATGACTTGGCCGCCTCGACAATATGGAGTAGACATGGCTAATTTCTGTGATGTTTGGAGTTGGGGACTGATGATTTAATTACTGCTACATCTGTAACATTGTCTGCCTGCTGCATCCCAGTAGGGAGATGGCTCCGGACTAACTTTTTAAAATGCATTTATAAAGAACTTTGATGCCTTGAGCAATACTATTGTTATTATGGCGGTGGCATTATGATGTTGTTTTTAATCACTATATGAAAACATTCATGCATCATTAAAATGTAATATAATTAGGATAATTAAGAAAAAAAGTACTTGAGGGCATGTATTATCTTCCTATGTTGATATTCATTAGGAATTACTTCAGTCGTTTGCTACTCACTGATACTTGATTTGCTCCTCAATGAGAATTTTGAACTGGTGTGAACCCTGTGATAGATAGTACTTTTATTATCTTTTTTTTCTGAACCTCTGCCTTGTGTGGAATGAGTCTTGAGCCTTGAAGCCTTTGCTGCAAAAACTGCAGCGTTTACTTCCCCACACTCGTCTTCCGTCGGGTGAGAGTGCACTCATCATTATTTTGAGTATTCAGAGAAGTTGTGTTTTCATCCTGTTCGTTTGCCTAATAGCTCACAGGGTATCTGAAAAGCTATTAAGAAAATTCCAATGAAGAGTTAGACCTTGACTCGAGGAGGAAATTAAAAGTTTTCAGTGTGAGTAATGATACATAATACATTGGACCACAGAATTCAGAATTAAGTTTGCAATTCAGGCGTGATGAGCAAAAATGTTTCCAGCCAGTTAACGATAGGTGGCGAACCCGTTGAGTGCTGTGGACAATCTCAGCAGATCTTGCTGCTGTTTGTTCTCTGCAGATATTGCTGTTATTTTTTCCCTTAGCCTTTTCTTTTCCGATTGTTGTTGGGTTGGGTTTGGGGGTGCAGAGCCAGACCTTCTGGAGGAATTAACACCAAGAGTCACATCACATTCTGCTCTGATCTGGAGCCGGTCACCAATGGGAGGAGAACTCAGAGACTTCTTCTTAACTTTTGGGATTAAAAAGTGTATAATTTCTTCACTCCTCATTATTAACCTGACCGCAGAAGCGATCTGCAGGGCATAGTTGAGTGTTTACGTTCTTTAATATTGACTGGGACTGGAGGGGAAATGTACTTTACTTCATGAAGACTTTACAGAGAGAGAAACTGGAGTCCCTGGTGAGTCAATCAGAGTTGACCTGAATTCAAACACACCGACACACATTGTGTGCTCTCTAAGAGCCTGTGCACTGTAAAGTAATCTGGATGTCTGGGGCAAATAAACACTTGTGGGAGTAATGCAAATAAACTTGTGGATTTGTCTGGGTTTGAAAAGTTCTAGTTGTTTACAGACATTTTAATGCAGAATTCTTACATACTATATCTTTAAATGAACGTATGGATTTGTCAATAGTTCGGTTTCCATCCTATGTTGCACAAATTTTAACAGATACTCCAGGAAACTGTCAAAAGAAAATGCCATTAATGTGCTTTTTTCATCTTATATCCTTTAGGCAAATATTAGGAGTTGGCCGCAAAATGAACAGTTTGTGGCACTTATTCTTGAGCTGGGTGCCATTAAACCATTGCGGTGGCCGAGTGTGCAGCAAGAGGTTGATAAAAGTCATTAAAATTTGAGGAACATTAGTCTTCTCATCATTGCATACGTATCTATTATTTTCAATCTTCTACCATTTTGCATCTCTTCAGTGGAGCGATAGTTACATTCAAGACACATGCTTCAGAGAATGCTTCGTTCAAACCTCATCACTTTGTTGCATTTTCCTTTTATCGACACTGAACAGAAAGACACAAAGAAACTGAACCGTGCATTACACCCCTACTGGTCTGTCAAGAATGTGTGGACCTAGCATTCAACGGGGCAGCTGTGGCTCCTTAAGTTGACATATTGCCTAACAAGATCCTCTGCTCTTCTCTGCAGCCGGTACCCGCACGTCTTGGTTCTGCTCCGACAGGTAACCCATCTGACATTCAAATGGAGACTTCCCTGTGAACAAGACCTGCGGGGTATTTGCAAATGCATTGATCCCACAAGAGCTGGGATTTTCGGAGTGGATGGATTGGATGCAGCCAGGCAGTGCAACATGGTTTCTCCTGATTACCTCCTCTCCATGTGCTCATTTGACTGAGAGGAGAGGAGCAAAAGGTGGGGGAAATGCAGTGACAGTTGCAAGGCAGAGGAAAGCCAGGAAATTAGAGATGAACTCTGGGCGAATAAAGAGATAACATCCTGTGGAGCCACATCATCCAGTGGTGGGTCACTGGGGCTGCTTCGTCATGAGTCCCAAGAGCGTGACAACAAAATTTCAAGCTACCCGCAATGACTACCATGTCTTTTCCTATATAGCTGAAACCAGAACCAGAGACGGAAATCTACGGTGGAGGAAAGCTCAGTTTGTGCTATGTGAAGGGCCCCGTATACTTCAAGTGTTCAACAGCAGCATAGTATTAAATGTATTAATGGAAGCAGCAATAGTTCTAAGCCTCCCATTCAACCACTGGTAGAAACTGGTGAACCCCATTACCCACTAATCCTATTTAACAGGGTTGGATTTGGGCCATTCCAACACTGCATTCACCTTTTCTGGCTCCGCACACATTGAAGAAGCCTCGAGGATGTATCACAGGAAGGAGACAAAGCCGTACAAAATTGTTTCAACCACTTTAGCTTGAGGAAAAGTTGTTGCCCTGAAGTCGTTTAAGCACTGAACCGATGCTGAACATGCTTGTGTTTGTTCTGGGAATGTGCCCGGATGATGTCCAGGAACACAAATACAAAAACCTTGGCATTTGCCATGCCGGAGAAGAACACCGAGTATTCACAGTGACAACAGGAGTGATGTGTCTCTCCCTGGATGTGCACAAGGTTACACATCCAGGGGAGTTGTGCTGATCAGTCTGGGTAAATAGTGGCTCCCTGGAGATGCTCAAATGCAGACACCAGCAGTTGGAGAAGACATTGATCTTTAATATTATGCAGGTGGTAGTAATCAAAACAGTGATGGATGCTGCTGTTGTTCATGCCCACAAAGTGAGGTGGGTGAGCTAAAGAATCTCCAGCCAGCAGCTTTTTTGATATGTCTGTAAATTTTGGCTTTCTATCAGGTACAGATGGGATGATAGTGGTGTCACGTGGTCCAGCTGAGCCTTGGGGTGGAAAGCAGACCATGAGAGGCCTCCTGGACACGTTATAGTCGGGATAACTAACACAAAGGACACTCCCAAAGCTGAGCAATAATATCAAAGTCATAAATATCCCCTGACCAGGAGACACCCAGGGGGATAGACCAGATGAAATGATATCTCCAACTGGTGACAACCCTCCTGGACCAGGATAAGTGAGATAGGAAAGAGATGAACTTTAACTGACGCCAGTGAGCATTCATCAAGGGCAGTGACCATAATGGCTCCCTCCAGACAGTAGAAGTGACTTCCCCAATCCCCACTCAGGAATACAGAGCATTATGGGCACCTGACCCAGACACAGACGGTGGACTTGAAATAGTCGGCGAATAAAGTAATGTATGCATTGATGCAGGAGGGTTCCAAGTAAATTCATTGTTGGTGTTGACTTTTCTATATGCTATGTTAGGTTCATCCTAACCTGCTAAATATGTGCATTTATTGACTGTGATTACCTCATGGGACCTGGAGTACCTATTTATAGGGACCTACTTAACTTAATGTATGCAGTCTTGTTGGGGAGGTAAATTCAATTATTGTTACTTAACATACGTATACATTTATGTAGTGTTTGCCCTTAGACTTTTACAAGGCCTTGCTGTATTTACTAAATGTTCTATTTATTGATTGATGCTTTTTTTCCCTTCTTTTACTTGCCATGTAAATGAATTCCTACAGATTTATCTATAATGTAACCTGTGTGATTTGGTAATGCATCTTTTTTAAAGTGCAGTTCAGTCTTTCAGGCTTTAAGCATTCAATTTATGTTAATCTACTCTTTTAATGTAAGCATTTTGGCATGACTCTTGTATAATTGATTGCCGTTTGGTATTTCTACCTTCCTATTGCACATGGGGAATGTGGGTGTATCTGAATTCACTGTGTTGGTCTTAGAACATCATAACTTAGTTGTTCCAGGACCAACATTTCAACTCCAGCAATTGCCCACATTAAAGTGTGTTTACAGGGTTTGGGGTGTAATAGTGCATATGTGGAAAAAAAATAGTATAAAGACTTTTGTGGCTCCAGATGAAGCTAAAAGTGATCTGATAAATTGCCTCCAGTGATGTCACTCAGTGCCTAAGGTGCATTGTGGGTAATGTAGGCGCCAGGTTTTGAAAAGGAGGAAGAATGCGTTACCCTTTAACAAAAAGCAACAAAGTCAAAAATTGGAGCTCGCTGTTGTAGCTGAATGGATTGAGTGCAGGACTCTCACTTGGAAGACCAGGATTCATATCCCATATGGAAAATATTGTTATACTGTTCACTTATTATTTTTTACACCAAGTTCTCTTTTCCATTGCCATTCTTTTAGGAGGACATGCTCTGGGTTACATATTTTCCTTTCACAATGTTTAACATGTGTTTGATGTACATATTATTCTGGTCATTCCCCCCAATGTCACAAAGCTGTGACATGACAAATACATGATTGGTCTGTTGCAATGATGGTCCTGGAGCAGCATTAATTATGATGTTCCAGGAACAGCACTGACAAAGCATTATCAGATTATGTGGACAATGTGATGGCTGTAGACTATTGTCATTGTCACAGACTGTGTGTGAGAATTTGATTGCAACTTTTGATCCTCTCATCCGTCTCCTACCCACCTGTCTAATGAAACAGAGGTACAAAGTGTTCTTCTGTTATAGAGTGTATCATCAATAGCTTGGTACTTGTATCGTCTGCACCACTGAAAATCTTGTTTCACCATGCTAATCTGTCTGCCACCAGGCTTCGACAAAGGTTCGAATTACAGCACAATGGACTCAAAGAACCAAGCTGATAGAGGAGGCAGAAAAGGATGAAGAGGGACAGCGATAGAAACCGAGGTGAAACAAGAGTGAATGGAAGATGGAGGTCACTCCAGTGTTGTGTCAAAGTTTGTTCTCCCATTGATATGTGTTTCCTCTTACCATCTTAGATCAGTAAGTAATTAAACCTGCCTACTTATAAATAGAACCGGGTGTTGTACTTTTCATGGCACCTTGGATTGTTATGATTTTTCATTTATATTCTTTCTTATCATAACCACGTCTTCACAAAACAAAGTGGTACACAAATGAAACCAATATTTCATCGACTCAAATTAATTCCTCAGCCGGAATTTTTCTTTTTTTTTCTTTCTTCGTGAGTCATCAAATGCTTGTGAGGGGTAAAACGAGCGCAGTGAATTCCTGGGAGGGAATGACTCTCGACAGCCTGTCAAGTTCAAAGGCGTCTTCAGAGCGGGACATTACCTCCACTCTCGAAACAGTAAACAATGCAGTCAGAGTCATTGTGCACATTAGGAAGCCGCTAATGAAGGATGTGATCTATACAGAAATATGAATAAGCATGGAGATGTCACAGTGCAGCAATTGTGTCAGTCATTTTCTTTTATTTATGAAAATAAATTGAGGAACCAACCTCGGGGTGATGCAAATTGTTATTGTGAAAAACATTGCATTCAAAATGGCACATTATTAGAGTCATTCACAGGATGTGAAGAGTTTTAAATGGAATCTAATTTTTTGCCATGAGCTATAAGCAGTTTACGCAGTAATGAATGGGGTTTCGGATCTTGAACGGTCTTTTACAGGCGCTTATATGAGTCACGTGAAAAGAGCAGCACATATACCTAATTTTTTCTCCTTTACCTCACCTCCCTCGTTCTTTCTCACTCTCCCCTATTTTCTTTCATCCCCGCAGAGGTGTATAATACACCTATAATATACGCACCGATTTTCAAGGGCTTTTAATCAGGCATTTTCAACAATACATAGATTTTCTCGAACTTGTCGATCACTCTTGGTTTCATTGTTGAAAGGAATCAGTCATGGCAGCCCTTAAATACTGTATGCCACAGAAGTACTTATCTTGAAGCAACAATGAAAGAGAAACCAAAGAGTGGCTCTGTATTTGTGGGTGTTCTTCTATGCGGCAACAAAAGAGGCTGCGTTCAGTGCCACTTTGAGAAAATTGGCGCCGCAAGAGACATCTAAATGTTTGATTAGCTCTTGAACAACTGCAGCTTGTTTCAAAATAGTTTTGATTATTGCAATTACAACAAAAATGAATCAAGGAAAATGGGGAAGTCGAGCTTTGATAATGTAAAATCACTGATTAGTCAATTAATCGATTAGTTGAAGTGAGGAACATTAATTGCCAATTGTTTTTGATAATCGATGAATTGTTTCAGTCATTTTTTAAAGAAAAATATGTGTCAAACATTTGCTGGTTCCATAGAGTCACTTTCAATGTAAAGATTGGCTGCTTTTCTAGTAAATTGAGTGTCTTTGGGTTTTGGATCGAGCCCTGCGGATAGAACAGTGTGCCGATATTACCGGCTGATATTGGCCTGTCACAGATATACCGGCAATTGTGTCATCTGATATGTGCCAACATTAAAACTTTCTTTTACAGACCGTAATACAGAAAAAAAAAGACATTTATAATTATCGTAAATGTACTTTTTCAGTGCTCCGACATCATTTTAGAAAATAAAGTTTATCGTTAAAATATAAAATATCCTGCCTCCAGTACATACATATGTATGTCACAAGTAATTAATAATATCAGAGCAAAATATGCATGTTTATGTATATTTTATGTTTATGTTTATGTATATTTTCTGTGTAAATATTAATTAATTAATAATAATAATTGAATTTTTCACTCCCAAATATCAGTTGTAGCATCAGCCCCCCAAATCCAGTATTGGTCGGGCTCTAGTGTTGGACAAAAAATAATTGTTATCTGCAGCCCCATTTTTGTGCTGCTTGTTTAAAACATATAATTAAACCGCATTGCATAGATATAGAAAATATCATGCACTCGTTGTGATATTGAGCTTTTGCACACTTTAAAACCCATTTATGATGCATTCTATTTATGATATTTGTTGCATGTCTGTCCATTGGGGCTGGACAACATATCCATAATATATTGTTACTGTGATAGGAGACTATATATGGTCTTGCATTTTGGATATGCAAAATGGCAAATGGCATACATGTTGTCTTTTCCTGGTTTTAAAGCTTTTTCTGAACTTACCAGACTCCTCCACTTGTTCTAATATTAACCTTTATCCACTTTGGTCATTAAATCGACATTACTGATGACTTTTAATCGAAAAATCTCTTTGTGTTAACATTTTGTGAAAGAGACATCCCCCACAGTATTGTATTGCAATAGTAATATCGAGATAAACTGCCAATTTAAAAAGTGCAAACCAATAAATGATCAGGGTTTTGACCTGAAGTGACCTCATACTGTCATCCCCCTGTGGATTCATTCTCACATAAACACAGAGACAAGTCCATGCTGCTGACTGCATCACACCCCATGTCTGTCTTATCCAGCTGCTGTGTTGCATACACTGTAAATACATCAGCCATAAAAAATACCAAACCTGGCTTGATTACGCTGCACCCTGAGTGTCCACCTCCCCCCACTCATATTCTGATATCAGTAAGTCACACTGGCCATAAAAGCCGGCTGGCAAAGCGCCTAAAGCACTACTGTCCCTTGTGAACAGTTAAATAAAGGATTCATCTACTGCCCATGGAAGTATCGAGTTGAAGTAGTGCTCTAACTCGCCCATAAATTATGAGCCAGGTGTTTGGTTTGTTTTGCTCTTGTGTGCCGCTGCTGGAAGACACCGGGGTGGCGCCTCTCTCCCTCCCTCCTCTCATCCTCTGCCTCCCTCCATCTCACCGCTCCCTGGGGTGTGTCTGTGGCATCGCCTCTCCTCTCCTCTCCTCTCCGTGTGTGTGCGTGTATGCGCGCTGCTGTTGCGCGCCGCCTCCTCCCTCTGCCTCCTATCTGCATCTGCTGCAGAGCTCAGCCAACACGCATCTCTTTTCTCTCTCTGCGCTCTCTCTCTCTCTTGTTTTCCCACTACCTACATATTTCTGCCCACCACAATCTTTTCTTTTTCTTTTTTGGGTGCTGATGAGGGGAGTCAGTGTGGGGGGGTTTAGCAGAGAGAGAGAGAGAGAGAGAGAGAGAGAGAGAGATGGGGCACTCACTAGTCGTCACTTTGGAGTATTGGGGACGGCGGTGAACCGGAGGAGAGCGCCGGATGGGTTAGGAGCCGTGAAACCCACATCACTCACCGCGGATTGAGCAAGCTCCCCTCCTCCTCCCTCCCTCCCTCCCTCCACCCTCTCTCTCCCTCTCTGTCTCTCCCTAGTCTGCAGCCTCCAAGAACAGCCGCCGCATCATTTTTTCAGAGCAGCAGCAGCAGCAGCAGCAGCAGCCCCCTCCCTCCCTGCCTGCCTGCCTGCCTCCATCCTCTCTCCATCTCCCTTCTCCTCTGCTGCTTGCACCACTGTGGGAATGCAGCGGAGGTAAACGCATCGTGGAGGATTCTTCTTTTATCTTCTTCTTCTTCTTCTTCCTCCTCCTCGGATCTATCATCAGCTGCGGGCGCACAGCTGTGGAGACGCGCGGCTGTCACCAAAAATCAGAGTAGAGTGGGGGTGGTGGACCCGGATCAGTTTTGGATTTTACCCCACACCGTCTCACCGGTGGAGCACAAACCCCCGATCCCACTTCCCGCCCTGCCTCGCTTCAGTTTCGGTCTCTCTCTCTCTCACACGCACACCGACTGGATTACCTGCAGCTGGAGCGGACCGATATTTAAAAAAAAGAAGAAATAAAAAAAGGGTGGCCAGGGGGCATGGAGAACTGAGGAGCCATCAGAGAGGGAAAACTTGACAAAGACACCTGACAGAGAGAGGGAGAGGAGGGAGGAAGCTCTCCGAGAAGGTCAAACGGACTCAGCTGACACCTTAAAAGAATAACGGATTAAAGGAACAATCCGTGGTTTTGCGTTTTAAGGACCCTATGCGGCCGATAATCAACCAATTGAGAGTGGAGCAGGGTGCCGCCGGAGCCTGGGTTGTTGATCTACGCACGCACACACACGCACGCACATGGATTTACAGCTCCGGTCTGAAGCGGATCGATATCCTTCCCCCTTCTTCTTCATCTTCTTCTCCTGCTTTTTTTTTTTATTAATTTTTTTTTCTCCAACCGTCGGCTTTTTTTAACAAGGGAGGAGTGAAGCATCCTGGGATTTATCATCGCTTCGTTAGCGCTGAACTACAGTGAGGCGCCCCCTCGCTTCGCTCTCTCACCTGTCCATAACCTGTATGCTCGTGTGGAAGTGTGTGTGTGTGTTTTTCTCTCTTGTGCATAGCCTTTGTGTGTGTGTGTGTGTGTGTTGTGTGTGTGCGCTCGCTCGTTGTGTGTGTGTGTGTGTGTGTGTTTGGTTTGTTGTCCGCCAGAGGGAGTGTAGGCTATATTGCTTGTGTATGCATTTGAGTGCTGTGCCAGCTTTTAATTAGTCGTACGTGACTGTGAGTGATTGTGTCTGCTTGTGCTTGTTGTGCATACGTTCATGGTTTAGGTTTGTGCATGTAGATGTTTATATATATATATATCTTCATATGTATAGGGAGGATATAGGCATTGTGTGGGTAGTTACTTAAGATGCCCAGCATTTCTCCTGCACCACACCCCCTTCCTCGTATTCGCCCTTGTAACATTTGGCCACCTGTTTGACCCCCTTCGACACTCCAAGAGACGAACATCTCCGGCAGGATGAGTGAGCGCTCCGGTGCAAGCACTCTAGCGGCCATGACGCTGGAGGAACCAGGGGCTGAGCAAGCGTCTCCCCGAGCCCCGGGCCCCCTCCGCTGCGGCCCCTGCGCCGTGTGGCCTCGCCAGCAGACGTGGCTGTGTGCCGTGCCCCTGGTAATGGGCTTTGTTGGACTGGGACTCAGTCTCATGCTGTTGAAATGGATTGTGGTAGGATCTGTCCAAGACTATGTCCCCACAGATCTGGTGGATCCTAAAGGTAGCATTGGACAGGACCCTATATTTCTCTCTAAACCCAGTGCCATGCCCAAGGGGCCCGACATTCCCACCGCCACCACGACTTCAGCTGCCTCTACCACGGCGATGGTGTCGACTACCACGCCGCTAGCCGCGGATGGTACGGCCCCAGCGCCAAGAACTCGATCGGGGCCGCCAGCAAATCACTCAGCCAATGGCAGCACTGCCAACGGGGATGGCAACCGGGCCCCACACCTTCACAACCGTGTCGGCACCCGCATTAGCGGCGGGACAGTGGTTACTACTTCAACCACTCGCGCCACCCGACTCACTCCACCACCCAGTGGTAAGGAGGTCACCCCTCGCAGCACAGTTAGAAAAGGGAGCAGCGCCAGTAATGGACGTAACGGAGCATCTAACTCAAAGCCGGGGCAGACCTCTGCTACCATCACCACCACAGCACCCACCACAACTACAGCTACTGTGAAGACCACTGCTAAGGTGCAGCCAACCACCTCCCAGCCGGCAGCCCCGGTCAAGCCCACGTCACGCTGGAATCACGGGCGCCCAGGAAAGGGCCCAGCCACACGCCCACACCACCGCTTCCGAACACGTAAGTTCCCTTTTTTTGGGTGTATAGAGTTGTTTGAGTAAGTGCGGTTGTACGAGGGTATCTGTGGAGCTTGAGATGAGTGTTTCACAAGAGCTCTTTTCTGGGCCTAATGGTATGGCACTATACAGTAGCTGCCAGTTATCACATATAACTGTATCCATGGGTAAAAAAAAAAAATGGAAAAAAACCCTCTTTTGTCTGATATGATTTGATATGACTCATGGTCTGAGAATATAAATTATTTCCTTTTATATCCACATGGAAAGTGGATACTCCAGCAGCTTAACATTAATCGTATTCATTAGCACAGACAGATATCAGGGGATATTCTCCGTATTTTCACCCCTCTCGTCTTTATCTTTTACTTGTGCATTAATCCGATATGAATCTTACCTCCGGAGGAGTTTTTTTTTCCTCCGCACACTGGTTTAAGTACCATTAAAGGCAGGGCCCCGTCTGGCAGAATTTGTTTTGTCTGCTCGAGTTGGGATGTTAAAGCTTTGTGATATGTCCTGTGACTAAGGACAGCATATTTGTGTTATGAAAACAAATAACAGGAGCTGGTGAGGTGTCGAAGTGGGAGAAAGGTTAGCTCTCACCTCCTGTCTAGAGGAATCAGATATAGCAAGGCCACACATCTCATTTAGATGAGAGGATACTGGGAGCAGAGTGTCGCAGGTACTGCTTTCACACTGCGGGGATGATGCTGAGAGAGAAACAGGCTCAGAGGGGAAAATAGATGGATACGGGGATGAGAATGAGGTTGCAGGGGACAAGTGGATACAGATGAGAGAGGCAATGGAGGGAAGGAGGGAAAAAATACTTTGCAAAACAACATAAAAACTGAAGAGGGAGGTGAAGGACGGAAGAGAATGCAGGAAGCACAACAAAGCAGGAGAATGGAGAGTGGGAGCCGGGAAGAGAAGCTGTGTGAGAGAGATGGCAGATGGAGTGGGCTAAGTGAGGGAAAGGCTTGAGGGAGATAGAGGCTATAAAGCAGGGGAGCTGTGAATTTTGCATATTTAGCATTGTGTAAAGAAAGAAGGCTTCCTGATTATTCATTCCACAAGGGGCATGTTTTTAACATCACAAGGTATCTTTTTGCAGACGTGGGTGGGGCAGGATGCGAGGGTAATCATGAGTACGGACTGTGTGGAATATTTTCCTTTTTTCTCAAACTCCGGGCTCTATTTTATATCAAATTCTGTTGGAACATGGGATTTAATTGGCGGCTTTGATTTTAAACCCCCTTTTGGCTCATAATCATCCATATTTAATTGCAGATTCACCTTATTCCGATTGTTTTTCCGATGCAAAGCATCCAGCGACAAACAAGTTCTGTGATCAACATGTCATGGAACAACCATCAGCTAAATGGTTTTACCATGGGAGGGGATTATTTAATAGCTGTTTTCCTGTTGTTGTGTTTTTCAGCAAAGTGCACTTGAGGACAATGACAAAAACATCAATATGAAAACTGATACCTTCTGTTTTTCCACATTTCTGGTATTAGTCATATGTGTGGACAGCAGTTCCGGTTGACTACATAGATCCTCTCGTTTGTCAGTTCGGCGCGTCACTGGCATCGATTCCACAGGCAAACAGTGATCAAGTGACACAATTTTCTTCTTCTTTACCTCAAGGCAAAAATATTTTCAGCAAAGGAGGTTGGACATTGGATATTAAACCATTCGTACTCAGCTGTGCAGAAAATAACTGAGGGAGAACATTGGCTGTGGTCGGCTCAAATTCACCCAGCAACAATGGATTCCAGTGGCAGCAGAAGTGTAGAGATCTGAGTCTGACTGTTATAACGGGTGGCTGATAATATAGGTCGATATTGGCCTATCACAGATACATTGGTATCGGCGTATATGTTTTCTGATATGTGCTAACATGACATGTTTTCTATAAAGATTATAATGCAGAAAAAAATATCAATACCAGAAGTTTTTAAATCCTTAAAGGAAACGTATTATGCTCATTTTAAGGTTCATAATTTTATTTTGGGTTGCTACTAGAATAGGTTTACATGCTTTAGCGCTCAAAAAACACATTTCTCATACTGAAACACTCTGTTTTAGCTCCTGTCTCTTTAAAGGTCCCCCCTTCCCCGAATGCCCAGTCTACTCTGATTGGTCAGCTCACACACGCCTGAGCCAGCACTGCTCACCTTGTCTCCGCCCGGCTCTGTCGTGTTTTGAGCCTCTAGTTAGCTTCACTTCTACCCTGGATATAGGCACACATTGTGCAAATGTGTGACATGGTGATGTAGTGTGATGTCACAAAGTTAAGAAATTAAAGGCGGGACTACTGACGAGCTGTTTCAGGAGCAGTGTTTGCTTTGGGAGAAAGGGTGTCCCATTGGACTCGTTAACTTTCAAGACTTTGACATGCACAAGAACCAATACTACACACTGAAGGAAAGGGGAAAAAAAACAGAAAAGCAAAGTAGGTCTCCTTTAATATCAGTATCGGCATCGGCCGAAAAATCAAGTTTGGTCAGACTCTCACAGAATTGTTCGTAGACTCCTCCTGCAGCATAGTCCACTGCTCCGGAGCCAATTACGTCACTCGACAAAGAGCTGCCAAACAGCGGAAAGCTGCCAAATCGGGCAGCCTCCTTGTGTGCACACATCTGTCTGTACTGTATAATATAAAAGGGCACTGCCTTCAAAAGCTAAAGCATACTAAAGCTGCCCCCAATTAATAAAAGCCTTCACATATGCAAGTATTTTTCAGTGGAGGCTGATGTTGTTGATAAGTCTCCAGCCTACATATTGACATCACACAGAGTGGGCTGACATTTCTGCCCACTTGTGGAAATTTTATTCATCTATTTAGTAAATATCTGTCAGGCAACATGTGGCGCTTTACAGGCACCAAAACACATCTCTGCTGTGCTCACAGATTTAAAATCAAAGGGGATAGATTTTGCCGTCAGGAAACTCTCTGTTTCCAAATGTAAAGCAAATCTTAAAAAGTACAGGCCAAAGCCTTTTAACCTAAAGTACAGGGGAACTAATGAAGGACGTGAACTCTCAGCTCCTTTTGTGTTTGCCAAAAACGTCACCGTGGTTGTCAGCTAAAGCACCTGGTTGCCAGGGTGCTTAAGCTGACAGCCAAGGTGACGTTTGGTCTAAGTTAAGGATGTCAGTAATAAAAAACTTCATATTTGTAGAAATAGATCCTGCGGGTCTGATTACTCATTGAGCAAGGCCATTAGCACATTCTACAAAGCAGTTAAAAATGCAGAAAGACGTTTTTGGGAAGCATTCGGTAGAGACTGCTGTGTATCATGGTACCAGCTCATGTGATATTTTAGGTATTGTGACGCAGCGAATCTATCTTTATCATCTGACATTTCAACAATATGAAGTCTTTCAATTGCTTGGGGTCTTACTCAGTTACCGTCTAGTCTCATGGCCTAGAATGTGTGCATGAGTGAATGGCTGCCACTGGTGACTTTAGGCTGAAACATCTGTGGCAGAAATCTGAATTAATCAGTTGCTTTTTGCTCATCAAGAAGCAGTAGAAATCCTCGTATAGTCAGGAGGTCTTCCTCGTCCTACAAAAAGACATTTGATTTCACAGAGGGCCGCCTCTTCATGGAGTCCTGATTGGATTAAGTGGGCAGGGATACCAGAAAGTTTATTTCCTCCTTTACTGCATGAGCAAGGGGAGGAGAGACATGGGTTACTGATTAAACACTCTTCAACAGTGGTTCCTGTTGTAATATAGAGCTATTTAACACTTGTTTTGATAAAAATATATCGCTTATATTCACCAGTTGCATTTGGTACATCTATGTTTAGAAGCTTATTTTTTATCTGGGCAACAACTGTAGCTGTAAATCCACTGGTTTATACAAAGCATGCCCATAAAATAGGCTATTAAATCATCATGGCATCCGCTCTGTTTGTAAATGATTTGATTTTCTTGAATGAAGTCAGTTCAAACAACAGTATGGCAAGAATTGAATGCTAAGTGTTCACTGTCATCGCCAATTCTGTTAACCCAAGGTCACGCTGAGCATTTTTGTGGCTTTGTCATTCTGCCATGCATCCAATATTGAAACATGGGTGAAGATATGGAGTCATTCTCTTTACTGAATATTATTTGTATCCACAGAACCGTTTTGTACAGCTTTTACGTGCTGTGTTATATATACACAGCAGTGACACAGTGTTCTTAAGGGAAACACCAGCCATTTATGAAGATAACTCGTGGACGTCTTCTGAAGCGTGGCTTGTGATAGCATGTAGAGTTGTGCAATGCTGCGTATTTTAAGTGTAATCATCCACAGAAAGTGTCTCAGCTGATGATGAAACGCTCTGTAAAACATGCCTTCAGGTGCATTTGTCTTTACCCACAGCCAACTGATCTCATATTTAATTTGAAGTTGTGTGCTAATGCAGTCATACTGTATGGTCTCGGGTTTCAAATAACCTGCACTGCATGCAGGAGGCAGAATCAGTGTTTTTTCCTCTGCTCCACTCTATTGCTCTTGCTGCTGCTGTTTGTGTCCTGAAGGAGAGACGGGCTCCGTCTGTTGGGGATAAAGACATATTTTACCTTTGCCTTTGTCTTCTTTTTCTCTTCTTTCTCCCTCTATCCCCGCGGTTATTGTGTCCGCTCTCCGTGTCATTGTATTCCCCATCTATTTTTGCATTGCTTTTGTGTTTTCTATCTTCTTTTCGTACGTTAGCTCCTCGGCTCGCATTCATGAGCATGTGGGCCGACTCAGGAAAAAAAACCAAAAAAAAACTGGCACACTTCTGAGCACAACGACAAGCATGTAGTGTGTGTGTGTGCTCATACTCATGAATCTATCATCTGGGTTTTTTGTATCTGAGGCTATTATGTATCCGACTCCACTCTCAACACACAAGCCCCATTGGCTCAGAAGTAGGGAAATAACAGGCGAATGGAGCAGTGCACAATGATTGCCTGTTGGGAAACCATGGGACGCGGTGTTGGCTCAGGGCCCTTTCCACCCTCCTCTTTGGTTGTAAGAAATCTTCCATAGTTAAGTGTGGTTGTGATTCCGTGCACATCTCACTAGCCTGAGTCCAGACTTGTGAATCGCCAGCCACATTGATATTTTTGTCAGGCGATTCTAAAGGTCTGGCGATGCTCAAATCAACCCAGTCAGTCAGCGCCTTTCATAGGTGGGACCCGTTTTGGAAAGAGCGTCATCTGTGCGAGAGCCAGACGCAGCTACCAAGGCTTCTGCAAATCAACAGACTGAAACAACGGCCATTAAATCAGAACAGCTGTGCACTGAAGGCATTTAAAAAAAAAGGAAAAGAAACATGAAAAAACGTTGTTGCCGCTCCTCCCTTGGGTTTAATTTATCAGCTGGCTCCTTTGGCACTTAAGAAAATGCTTCTTAAGGATTCAGTGCTTATAGTTAGTCCTACATCTCGCTTTAAGATGTTCCTGAATTCTTGACTTTGTTATCACTTCTCTATCCGGGCAGATTAATTTGGCTTAAATGACTTCGATCAGCGCGTTAGAGCTGACTACTGTAGCCACCGCTAATGCAGATTCGGTGCCGTCTTAGAGTGACGTCAAGCAGATGAGCGAGGGATCCCTCAGTGACAGCGATTGGGTCAGAGCAAAATAAACTCCCTCCCCAAACAGAAAACGGCTTAACAAGAGGCCAATGTCAAACTGAGTACTGGGGCGGTAACGAAATGGCATTTCAGCCTGAATAAGAGGTTAGCATCGTACATTTATGGAGTCAAAAGCCAGTTAGATATTGTCCCTCAGCTGATTTTTTCTCCGGGATAGGAAAACACAGTAGAGCAACCTTTTTTTTCCCTGATGTCACAGAAAAAAAAAAGAACAGAAATGGATGTTTTTTTCTTGACACGCAAGCCCTGTTTTTTTTTGTTTGTTTTTTCCTGACTATACATGAAGCCTGCACAAAGTACTACTGTAGGACCAGTGGAGCATGTAAGGGGGATTAAAAACAAAGATATAAATCCAGTTTGCCTCTCTCTCTCTCTCTCTCTCTGTCTCTCTCTCTCTCTCTCCAGGGAGGTCAGGCTCAGATTTGCCAGGCTGCCTCTGAGGCCCCTCTGTCTCTCCTGAGACACGCTCTGCTTGTTCGTTGAGGCTGGCCCAAGCAGGGCTGCCTCTGCACAGTGTGTGTGTGTGCAGCTGCACCGATTTACAAATACCTTCCTGGTTGGAAAGCAAGCTCTCGCGCCCCTGGTCCTATCATTTTAGGCCCTTAAAGTTATTAAGGACCATTTTAACGCAAACTGTCTCTTGGCCTCGACATGTGACTTGCAGATCTACAGTTACACAAACCTTGCTGTAAGCCTCAGAAGATTAGCTCGATGGTGCAATTTGATGTTAACACACTGAGTAATACTTTCAAAGACGCTTTTTTCTTTAGCAGCGGAGCGGGTGCCAGGGGCTGTCAGTCACAGTGAATATGACTTTGCTCTTCGAAAATACCTGTCGTACATGACTGCAATACAGATGTGACTGGTTTCTGGTGACCTCATTGATGTGGTTTTTAAAGAAGCTTAATTATTTAAAATGAACGGGGAGTTATTTCAGTATCCATAGAGTGCTTGCATGAATGTTACCAGAAAAAGAAATTATTCATATAAGCATCACTCGAGGAGGCATTAGCAAGACAGTGCCTTCAGGCATGCTACAGTACATTTAATTCCTGTGATACTGTCAACCATATGACATCCATTATTGTTGCATTGTGCCAAAAATATACATATACAGTCAAAAACAAAGAGCTTTGACGAATTAATTGGACATATTTCTTGAACTATCCTAATAATATTGGCGGACTCATCAGGCAGTAAAAGATGTGCATATATTTTGCACATGCAGATGAAGAAAACCGTGCAGCACTCTGCTGTGTTTGCCCGGAACGTCTAGCTAGCAGAGACACTTGACACTGATGGGCGCCAATTACAAAGCAGAATACATCTGTGTATTCAGTGGGGTGAGCCTGCAGACAAATTATCCGAGAGTGACAGGCCAGTGAATGCTGAAAATTTTGTGGGAATTGATCTCATGCCCTTTCCATTGCTAGTGCCGTGCTCTACCCACTGAACCTCACAGAATCAATAAGGAAGAGGCAGGGACAGAACACCTAGTAAGGATGGCTGAGGGAGACAGAGAGAGGGGAGAGAGCAGGAGGACAGAAATGGGGTGTGTTGGATACAAAAGAGAGGGAAAAAAAGAATTTATTTGGGGCAAAGACTGTCAAAAACCATAAGAGCATGCTCCAGAAGTAAGAATCCAGCTGCAAGGTAAAGGCATATTCTCATCACAGTCGAGTGAATGAGCCTCGGCCAGACATTTCACATATCTCAAACCACCATTCTACCCGCTCCATTGTTATCTCGCTCATTTTTATGCAGATTGCCCTCAAGGTATTATCCATATTTGAATTTTCAAGTATTTCACTTCAATCCTGTCACCACAATGTCAGCATGATGTATCTTATACAGAAGGTCTGTGTAAATCAGCGGAGGTTATCTGTGGATTATATGATATTATACATTATACATGCATTTTAAGGCACCAAAGGCATGTGCGTGTATAAAATACTGTGCTATGCAGCACACTAACTTCTGGTGGGAGTAAGTAACCATTGTAGAGCTGAACCATTAGTTGCTCAAAAGGGAAATTCATCTGTCTTCATAATTGATTACTTACATCCACAAAGAGGTTATGTATCTGTTTGTTGGTCTGTTGGTTTTCCAACCGGATTTCACAAAAACTACTAAATGGATTTTACGAAACTTGGATGGAGGGTGGATGGTTGCTGAGTGCCATTCGAGTTGTTTCTGTAATTTTTTAGGCAAAATTGGCAATCAGTCTCTGGTTCCATCTAAAGTGAGGATTTAAATGAAAGAATATTGATTGTCATTAGGTTTGGTGGGAAAACAGGCATTCTCTCCATGCCATTTGGTTCTTGGAAATTATACTTCTGTTTTCTATATTAAAAGGTCCCATATTATACTGTTTTTCATCAATGTTACACAGCTGTCAGAGGTTCAACAACACTGTATTCGAAATGTATTGCCCCAAACCCATCCTGGTCCTGAATTTCAGCTGTCGCTCAACTGAGCTCTACTGAGAGCAGGCTGTTTCTGTGCCTGCACCTTTAATGCTAATGAGCTCCGTCCTGCTACACGCCCCTCTCAGGGAGAGGATGCCGCTGACGCTAGCGGTAGCATGCGCTAATGTTTACGGTGGATGTATCGCTATGGCTCGCCGATATGCTGTCGTTCAACCATACCAGTTTGACCCAGAATCGGACCCAGAAGGAGAGGCTCAGAAAAATACAGACTCTGCGGCTGCAGCAGGACTCCACAACACAACCACCCGGCTCCCATCCCCCACTGACCTGCAACAGGTAACATCTAAACACAGCTAGTGAAAGCTGCGTTTGTCTCCAACACTGTCTCCAAAAACTTGGACACTGTTCGCATAGTCTCTGTCTCCAGTCTGCACATGTTTCCAGACTTTTCACTGTGACAACCGAGCTCCCTCGTAATGTTATTAACATTAAACTCGCTTCAAACGCCGCTGCATAGCGGACCGAAGCGGAGCTAACTAGTTAGCCAATTTCAAGCTGACGTCACCATACTCGTAGGCAACTGTCAAATACTATCAAAACGTGGCGACACTTACCTGTGGCTCGGGTGCAGTCGCTGGGTCCCGTATGGTTGGGACTGATCCATTTACGAGGGTCACTGTCGAGGCAAAGCCAGGTCTGTACTGACCCTCGTTACTGAAGCAGTCCGAGCAGATTTTGCAGAGCAATTTGCGTGTCTAGCTCTGAGCGACGACATTGCGAAACACTTATCTTACCGCTCGACACACCGACCTTCACCTCGGGGATGAACGCCCTCCTCTCGGACATCTCCGGGGAGAGGGGGAGTGTTTTCGCGCAGAGGAGGCCGGCATATGTCTCGTTTTACCAGCAGGTGGGCTGCAGAGACCATGCAGGACTCGTTTGCTTTCCTCATTCTGGGAGTTGGTAGGCTCAGGGAGGACCAGTTTATATATGGAGAGACCAGGGAAAACGTGTTTTTCATAATATGGGACCTTTAAACAATAAATAAATAATGTAGAAAATAAGGGTTGAAAGTAATTGAGGATGAAGATGATCATTTGTTGCAGTCCTGAACCCTTGTATAACAAGAAAACCAGTGCTGTAGTAGTCTCATGTGGTCACACGAAGGTGAATCTGCTACCAAACTGTGTCATGTTGGCTTAACGGGCCAAAGCAGAGCCTACAGTGCAACATCCGAGATTGGAAACCTTGGACTTTAGTTGCGTGCTATCCTTCCTCGCACAAGCAGACATTTGATCCTTGAGTTGAGCCTCTTAGGCAACACTTCCTCTCAGGCTATGTTAAGATCCCTCCTCCTTTAGTTGATTTGGCAGACCCTAACCACGAACATGACCCCACCCTTAACCTTTTTATAACCTAAAGCATACAGAGCTTGTTGGGGGTGCTAAAAGGAGTGGGACTGAGTGCTTCCAGAGGGACTTTGGCTCAACAAAACAACAAGGTCCTGACTTATCTCTTTCTCTTTGTGTGAGTTTCTTGTTGCTCTTCAGTGTTTACTCTGTCGTACAGTCAAGATACAAAAGGTACAAAAAAGAAAGACAGCAAAAATCTCACCACAATACAAGAACAAGATCCAACAATGTACCTGATCTTGTGGTCATAAATGATTCATTATCCAGCCAGTTCTGTCTAATAAAACAAATACGGTGCTGATTACATCCCATGCACTGTGTGCATATGCAGTTATACCAGGAAAAATTTGTGTTGCTGCTGTAAGAGATATCTTGAGAAATGTATTTGATGCCTTTGAGTGTCATTTGACCCATAGATTGGCAGAGGAGAAGCTTGCCTACTGTAAGTACTGACTGAGGCCATCTTAGGGCTTCTTAATGTCACCGTGTGATTTATGTAGACAAAATGTCCACCGGGAGGTGGCACAGAGAAGGAGAGGGAGAGCGGGCAGGGGGGTGGGCTGAAATATTAATGTATGGGAAGAGAAACATGTGGATTGTGTGTTGCCGGAAGTGTGAATAATTGATGAGGCTTCCCTTTTATAAAGTGCTTGAGATGTCCCATACTCAGTGGTCTAATGGCAGACACATGGTATTGGGTTTTACTGTTCCACAGTTGGCCGTTCGGAGGCAAGGGCACCAATAGTCATAAGCGACTTTTCATAACATTAGGTCCCTGGAAACGTAATCAGTATTTCTTTAAATTCGCATTCGACTTCTTTTTGCTCATCTCATCCCATAAACGCGGCCCCTTCCCCCACAGAGTTAATGGTTACTAATGATTCCACAGAGAAATAAAGGTGTTCGTAGCCCGAGGAAAGAAATAATCCTAATTGAAAGTAAACAGTAGGATCATTATTGTCTCTGAACATGACTCCCTCACTTTATATCTTTTCAAATTGGAAGAAATGGAGAGTAGAGAGCAATTTTAAAGACAGGGTTTAGTGGTGGTAGTGGTGTGTGTGTGTGTGTGTGTGTGTGTGTGTGTATGTGTGCTGGGGGAGTACTCACTAATTCACTCATTTTAATCACACGCTGTCATGCCTACTTACCCACAAGTCTGCTGCTACCATGCTTTTTTTTTTGCATTTTAGGAATGGGTACTAAGTATTGGCCTGCTTCTAATCCACAAAAACCCAGTCATTCTTTCACTCATTCACTCATTCATCCATTCCAGGACACAGTGACTTGCTGATAGCTCAAGGGGCACTGAGATATAGTAGTGCATGTGGCTGTGGCAGCGCAGAGAGGATTACAGTCCATCATATCTGATCTGAGACTGTTAGATCCCAATATTGAATTACGGACCCTGCGGGGTCTCTGGTTCCGTTATCAATTTGCAAACGAAAAACGCAGAAAGGAAGGGGATGAGAGCTGGGGGGTGCATGTGTGTGTGGCCTTGAGGCAGGTTTTTGGTGGGATGTGATGAATCTAATAACAGCCATTTTTCCAGGGGGACTGCAAGTGGAAACACAACTAGGGTGCCATGTGTGATTTAGGCATTATGGAGCTTGAGTTCTTCCCTATTCAGTTGGATATGCGGTCCCATTTTGGAGGGATTACAGCTGCAGTGGCTGCATAAAGCCTTCATTAACCATTATAAAAACATATTTATGGCCCATATATCCTTTAAAACAACATTTTAAAAGCTGTGTGAGGGGTTGTAAAAGGAGGGCACTGTGTGTAAGCTTTTAAGACGCGCATGATTATTGATGTTTTTGAGATATAATGTGTAATATTTCTGCATTGAATTGTCAAAAAACAACTACTGTTACATATTTTGTTGAGTTGTGTACTTAAATTATCTCAAATGTTTCCAAAAATGCTCAAACTCAAATACTTCCTTAATTTTATTCAAGTTAGTGTTGTATTTCATTTGGTTGCCTGTTGCTATAACCTCCAGTCAAACACCAGATGATATATCAGAGAGTGAGGATGGAAGCTGACAAACATGAATACACATAACATCACACGGGGACCGCTGGTGCCCCACCGCACACTGATGGTGCCCTTTATATTTTCTGCCCCTGCCCCTCAAACATCCTGAGTACGCCACTGCATTATGTGGATAAAACATTGATACATGACCTCATCCATGAACATTTCTGCCTGATTTTCATTGGCAATGACAATTTTTTATAAACAAAGACAACAACTCCCATGATCCAACGCTACCTAATGACGTCATCAAACTACGTCTTTACTACATCCTTATGTGCAGAAATGACATGCTGTGCGTTTAAAAAGATCGTAAAGTAGCATAGCTGCAACGATTGATCCTCTCTCCCACAGAAATCACTGCTCCTGAAACGCCTCACCAGCAGTCCCACCTTTAATTCCGTGACTTTATGACATCACACTACGCCACCATGTCACATGTTTGTCATGATTTAAGCCTAGTGGCTAGTTTGGCAGCTAAGAATTGATTAAGCGCAGCTGCCATGTTGTTGTTAGCGGTGCTGACTCAGGCGTGTAAGAGCTGACCAATCAGAGAAGACTGGGTATTCAGGAGGGGGGCGAGGGGGGTATGAGAAAACTGATGTGCTATTCTAGTAGTAACCCAAAATAAAATGATGGACCTGATAATGACAATGATATGTCTCCTTTAAATTAATCCCCAACTATTATGATAATCAATTAACAGGTAGTCTTTGGTTTATGGACAAAACAAGACATTTGACAATGTCTTCTCGGGCCTTTGGAAACACATTTGGACATTTTCACTATCTTCTGACATTTTATAGACCGATCTAGTTGCAGCCTTAAACAATTCATATAGAAAAGGTCTCAGCCACTCTCTGCCACAGTGTTACTTTCAACCTTGCACTAATCTCGCTGGCCTGAAAATAGAGAGAGAAACTTCCCTGCATCCAAACTGCGTGATGTGTACTGTCACGACTTCAAACGTAGGTACACGCGGCATGTGGAACATGATTTCTCACTAGCCCTGCTTCGCACATAGCATCTGGGAACATGACGAGCCTGCAGGAAAGTGTGGATTGCGGAGGTTGCAGCAGTCGGATTGATTCACTGCAATGTGTGGCCTGCTGCCACCCCCAGTGACGGGAAATGTGCCATGGTGCCCCGGTTGAGATGGAGAGGCTTGTTGTGGCTTGTGTTGGTGGAGGTGGAGATGGAGGTCACCTTTCTCTCTTTCTCTTTCTCTCTCTCTCTCTCTCTCTCTCTCTCTCTTGCCTTCCTCCCACTATCATTCATGTCTCTATACTTAGTTTCTCCTCTTTTTATTCTTGTGCTCCTGTCCTCTATTTTAAGGCAGCCTCTTGCCTCTCTCTTTGCTCTCAGTTCTTCTTTCAGGGCTTTACTTCATTCACCTCACATCGCCGACAATACCAGCCAATGAGAGCTCTTATCTTAGGAGTGTATGGGAATAGATAAGAGTATCATTCATCCTCCCATATAAGCTGCTGTCACTGCTTCCTGTGAAGAATTCCCAAGGAAACTATGACAAGAAACCCAAACTAATTCATTATTATTATTATCACTTGCGATGCTTTTTCACAGAGGCCTTTCTGAACTTCTTCAGTTCTCCATTATATACTGAACCTTAAAGCTACATCGATGTAACACCCCTAGTCATTTCTACCCTGTGACAGCTCACTAACTTACATAATCATTTCCATTCACTTTTTGCACCTCACTGTAAATGTCAAATGGGATCGCAAATAGATTATCCAAATCATCTGTCAAGTATTACATAATGGCATTATGTTATTCCTCAAATGCACAAGGGGAGTATTAGCTAATTTATCTCACAATAAAATTCTCTCAGCAGGTATGCTCGCAAAGAGAAATGGCAACTCATTGTACTAACTCCTTCAAAAGAGATATGTCATTTTCCTGCCTTAAAACTCTTTTCTTCTCAGTTGTAACTGCGAGTAAATCCTTCCTGCGCTGTCTTCACACTGGATTTTTTAAGCGTGATTTTTACAATGTCTCAGATAATATCCTGAAAATTAAAAACACATCCTTTGAGAATGAGATTTTCTTCCAGACTCTTTCAAAGCTGCTGTTGTTAAGACTCCTTAGAAAATCTAACCAAGACAGTGAGGTCCAAAGCAACTCTTTCATTTCAGACTTCCTTTTGTAAGAAAGAAAATCTAAATTGAGACACCAATAACTTTTTAGTTATGGTTCTGTTGGAAGAATTTATAAAAAACTATTATGGCACTCAGTAGAGCACATTCATCCGCCAAGGCCCAACAGTTCCCTCTTGTAGTCACTCACATGTACCAGCCACCTAAATACACCTGTTTTTTTTTATTTTTAAGATCCATGGATTATTCCTTGAGAAATAATGCATGGAGGAGAACATTGTAAGAAATCCCAGATCAGTCCCTAAATCCGGATCCGCACCAAACGTTGACAGGGTCTATTTTGGGCAGAGATCCATCCTCCATCCGAATTTCATAGAAATCTGTTGAGCAGTTTTTGTGTAATCCTGCTGACAAACCAACAACCCAACCAACCTCCTGTAAAATAAACGGGCATGGTAAACACATAACATCCTTGGTGGAGGTAAATAATGGACGATGCTTCTGGGTCTGACAAGTGAAACTAATGCAAAGTGCCTTACATCTGCATTCTTTCTAATGGCCAGCAGTGGGCGACATCACTGGTTGCAAAAAGAAGTCCAGGTGTTTATAAGCTTATGAGAAAATGACCCTACTTCTCACTTGATTTATTACCCCAGTAAACAGTTTCCTAATGGGTTTATTGTCCCAATCCTTAGTCTCAAATCATCTTCAATACAGAGTGATGTTCATTTTGTAATTTATGGACCCATTGAGAGTAAAAACAGACGATAAAGGATGGGGGCGTGTCCTTGGATTCTCAGTCAGATTCAGTCATGATATCCCAGCTCCACTCTCCAAATCAAATTTGGTCAGTTCTGGCTTCAAAAAACCAAGATGATACGGTCATAAAATCAATGGGTGATGTTAAGAATGGTTTACACTTGGAAGTTGGAAGTCTTTCTGAATTATTTTTAAGGATTTTGTTGGTACATACATCTAACGGAGGCCATTTTATATCAATGAAGCTGCCTTGCTAACATACTCCCTTGCCGTCCTCAGCAGTCTATTAAGAAGCTTCAGAATGTTCAACATCCTGCTGCTAGACAGTCGATCAAAGCTAGACAGAGAGAGCCCATCGTGGCAGTTGAAACGGAGTGATGAGCCATTTTAACACAACACAGCGTGTTTTGAAGTACGCTGGCTCCATGTATCTTTAGGACACAACTTTAAAGCACTTTTGATTGTACATAAAGCTTTAAGTGGCTGACGACCAGCCCGCACTGTGCATCCCGTGCGGTTTCATGTTTGTCCACAATCGGCCTGATCCTCCACTGTGGGTTTTGTTAGATGTTGAGAGACGGAAAGAAAATTGAAGATGTGGCTCATTTTTTTAAACTCTGCTCCCAAACTGGAATACCATTCCCAAGGATATTAGGGAGGCAACTTCAGTGAGTCAGCTTAAAACAACTTCTATTTCAGTTGCCTTTCAACTATTCTTTGAAATGGCAATGTTTCCTTGTCCCCGCGCCTCTTCCTTGTGTTTTATTACTTGTACTGATGTTAGCTTATGCCCCCTCTTTAGCTCAACCGGTTTCTTGTCTTTTTTTCATACTATTAAGCTACTGTATTTTAATGAGGGGTGCTGTATGTAATCTTGTTTGGTTTTTGGAGATAT
Organism: Pagrus major; assembly: GCF_040436345.1. Classification (NCBI taxonomy): domain Eukaryota; kingdom Metazoa; phylum Chordata; class Actinopteri; order Spariformes; family Sparidae; genus Pagrus; species Pagrus major. Next base: position 15,712,694 of record NC_133234.1, on the reverse strand, counting down.
TTTACTCTTACTGAATTTCAGCTGCAAGGTGGCCCCTTGTGAAGTCGCAGCAGATGCCGTTATTTTCAAACACTGCGTCAGGAGCCCCAGGTGTGCTGATCACAGCATTGATGAATAGCGAGAGAGGGAGAGCCCGAGTGGAGAGGGAGATGCAGACAGAGGATTGACTGAGGTCCTCTCATGTTATTTTCCTGGGGGCACGCACAGCTTGTCTCATGCAGTAATCCATGCATGGTAAAACCTTATCCATGGGGATAATGTCAACTCACTCCCGAAGATAACAAGACAAAAGCCCTTGCGTAGCGCTCACTCCAGAGTGTGTTTCATATTCGCCTAATCTGCCATCTTACATGGCTCTGTTCTATGGATTTGTTGCCTGAGCGTGCCGATTAACACAAACATAAACACTCGCCGTGGCTTTGCACAGTTGCCTTCTATCAAAAAAGATGGTGGACAGAAGTGACATTTATTTCATTTCAACTACATCAGGCGCCCTTTACTGTTGAGTAAACACAATTGCAAATGTGTGCTTCAAGAACAAAGGGTGCTTTGGAGAACAGTGTGTAGTCGGTGGAACTGCAGCTGTTAGTGTACAGTACATCACCAATAGAATCAGTGGGGAGTAAACACATTTATCAGCCGTCATGCTTGCCAGTATTAAATATTATTTTAGCCTCGGATTTAAAGGGTGCCAGGTGTTTTTATTACTCGTGGCACTCATGGACGCTTGATTACTCATGAAAAGTTGATTGAGCAGGCGTAAGTGGAGAGTTACTGTACACAGCCTGCTGTGCTGCTTAGTTAAATGGGGGAGCCAGTTGTCAATTATCGTTGTGTGAAAGTGTGAGTGTGACACAATCCCCTGGTGTGTTTCTTTGTGTGTTCTTGAGTAGTTCTTCAGTAGCAGGGTGCACGGATCAAACGACCATGAAAGATAGATACATACATTTGCCGCCGTAGTTCAAGCTCAAAGTGGCCTTAGAAATCCAGGGTTTAAGAACACAGAATTTCCACCAGACTCAAAGAGCATCCATCACATTAACACCCAAATCCGTCAGACAACTCTGTGAATTATATATCGAAAGTTCCCCCCCGAACATCCAGGCAGAGACATCTTTCTCTCTGTCTCTGCCTTCCATCTGATGCGCCGCATTGAATCATTGATAGGACATCGACAACAACAGCGCTCCTCCCCATAAAACACCTGTCACAGACAGCCTGAAAGGAATTCAGCCAGAGCGAGAGGTGGAATCTGTTTGATCTTATGAATAGTGAGAATGCGGCAAAATAATGCACATGGGATCCTGTGTATAAATAACTAAGGTTAAGCTGTTTGCTGCAGTACCAGGTCCAACACCTAAAAAGATTATATTTCTGCTGCTGTCTGCAGTTGAGTTTTTGTCCTGTGACCAAGAAAAAGTAGCAACATACATTCTCATCATCCTGATTTCCTGAAAGTGAGTAGGCAGTGCTCCAGGCTGCGGCCTAAAATGTAGCAGGTATGATTTTTTTCTTTTTTAAATGTAAACACAAACTTGTGTGTAGACAGTTGCCTTTGAACAAATATTAGTCTAGAAACATATTCAGTGTACCGCACCCTAAGGTTAAATGTTTTATTGCTCCTCGCTAAAACTCAAGGAAAGCCACTCCATTAGCAGAGCCATCTAGTTGGCTTCATCGCTCAGCTGGTTTGTTCACGTCGTGCCAGTCAATGCGATTATGCGAAACGTGGAAACAGACGCAAGATGACATTAAATACTTAAATCTGACGTGTAGATTGTGGAAACCCTCAAGATTAATCATGAAATCATGAACGCCCACTCCTACATGTGAGTGGCATCCACCTCCAGTGTCTTCTTCTATTATGTATCTGTACTCACTGAGGAAATGGAAACCCTATTATGTATTTTCCATGATGGCTATTAATGGAACGGAATGAAGGGTTCGGTTCTAGCGAGACACTGCCGTTGTAGACACTAATACGCACTTCTCTCTAAGTCATAAAGTATACTCTTTGATCCCAGCTGGAGTGAGGGATGCTTCAGGGATATGATGGAATATTTTATTGCTGTTGTGGGAAAGCAGTCGGTGGGGTTGCCTCAGTCTGTCGCTTTCACCCTCTCTCCCTCATATTAAGTTAAGCTTTAAAGCCTCAGCTGGGTACCCAAGTGACTATTTTGCATGTTGTTACTCCTAAACTGTCTGTTTTACAAAAGGACTGCTCTGAATTTGTGGAGTGTGTCTGTGTGTGAGAGTCTGATGAGGGTGGTATTGGACTGGCAGGGGGGTCTGGGAGGGTTTGTGAAGCAGAGTCTGTGGCATTACTGAGAATAATGAAGATTAAGCTGAGATCGGATAGTGGGAAGATTGGAGGGTCAGTGGGTAAGATCAATGTATAGAGGGGAGTGAAGATGGATGGAGGTGAGCACTGACAGATTTCCTGTTTCTCAGAAGTGGAACCCGTCTTGATTAAAAGAAGACCCACATTTCTCCGAGTGGCCACGTCCAAGGCGCGATCAGATAAGAATATAAAGCATGAAGCATAATTCACGCTGTCCTTCTTGGCGTAGGGTTTTGGAAGAGTTTTGACTTGTTGGATTTTGGGCCACGAACAGGCTCATCCCTCAACAGCCATGATACGCTGTTCGTACTTAACTTGCAGCCAAAGCCTGTGGGTTTTATTAAGTTAAAAGTTCGCCCTGCCATTCATCGCAATTCAATTTAAGAGCATTTTCTTCCCATTTGTACTCACTGCTGTACATCTAAAGCAAAGCATGCAGCATTATAGTATGTAATAATAAGCAAGCTGGGGCTTTTGTGTTGGGTCACATCCAGGGCAAGGCCATCAAACACAAGTCAGAAAATAGACCCGCACTTGTTCTTTGGTAATCCACAACAGCTGGTGTGTGTGTGTGTGTGTGTGTGTGTGTGTGTGTGTGTGTGTGTGTGTGTGTGTGTGTGTGTGTGTGTGTGTGTACATGGTGGCTATCATGCGTGTCCACACTTGTATGTGTGTATGTGCCGGAGACACAGAGGGGAGATAGCGAAGGCCAGATGGGTCCAGCTGTGGATCTGGTGGCCTAGATAAAGGCTAGATGGGTGCCACCACCTTCATGAGGTGCCAGCAGAACATTTAGAGGAGGTGTTAAAAGCTTGAAGGCTGTGATGGACCCGAGCAGCCGCAGAGAGGAGTGGGGGCTCATTAGCAGCTTCTTTTTTAATGAAGTATATGGTGGAGAATGTTTTAAAAATTGATTAGGCGTTTAAATTAACCATGACGACTTTGATGTATCAATCAGGACACTGTACTCAAGAAGGGCCGAAACTTACAATTATCCTGTTAGCACCTATAGGTTGACTGACTGATCAATTAATCCGTTCATTTCTAATACAAAACAGATCAAATCTGCCAAATTTCACATTGTAAGCCCATGGCACACCAATCAAACATGCAACATAGAGGCTGGAAACAAGAATCTTTACTTGATATTGACTATAAATCGTTGAATCATCGAAATTATCACAGATTTTCTGCTGGTCAACTAATTGATTAATCGACCCATCATTTCTTAACACTTTTTTGAATGGGTTGGAAAATATGTTAAAAAATAAAGATAAGAATTAAGTGATTTAAAAATTTTGACCAGACAGTATTTGCAGCCTGTAGCGGCCATTTCAGAAAGCCTCAGCCACACAGCCCACTCCCACACAAACACTTAAATGGCCATTATGGGAGGAGAGGTGGAGAGCCAGTGCTGGCCTGTAGAGGAGGAGGAGGAGGTGAGGTAGCCAGCCTCTGTCTGTCCTTTTTCCAGGGAACTCTAGGACAGCAAGAGCCTTCACCAGCACCCCAGGGAGAGGGAAGACAGATTAATGCAGAGGCTTTAATATTTCAGATGAAAACGTATTACTGCTCTCTTGCTCTTTCCCCTCCCTCTCTCTCTCTCTCTCTCTTGCTGGCTCAGAGAAGTGGGCCTGAATTTTTTCGCCTGCTCTCTCGCCGCCTCTCTTCTTATGTCTTCCTCTCTGGCTGGGAGCATCAATGTGTTTTGCTGAGGGGTAGATTTCCCCGTCTAAAGCTCCTCCGTCTACTCGTTGTGACAGGAAGTGGTACATCAGCAGGAGACAAATCTAAATGAATGGTGGAGCGTGTGTTTTGGTGCGTGCACGGCTCATCCGTCTGTCTGTCTGCACACCGAAAAAGCTCTTGACCTTGCAACCTACCCCCTCGCTGTCTATCTTTGGTAACATCTATATATCATCTTGGATCAGATATACTGTGCTTCTGTCCACTTGTGTCCCTGCCATGAAAATGGATTTGAGAGACACCGCACTCAGTGACGCTTCATAGGTCAAATGGACACTGTCTTCAAGCGTCACTGAAAAAAAAAAAAAAATCCATTGTGATCACATTTTTCATCTGATCCGGCTTCTATCCTGGCTTAAGGGTTAGAGATTCAACGTATCATATATTACAGGATGCATAGGTTATCAGCATGTCTGCTGGCAAGTAAATCCAGCCTAAGAAGATTAGAAACGGACAAACCCTCCCTCCCCTCCACATGTGTGTGATCAGGCCACATAAAGGAGCTTGATGAGCAGGGTATGTTATGAGGCATCCCCGAGGGGACTCATGGCCTCTGCACCGAGCTTTCAGACAGTGATGGGAAAAATCTATATCATCTTATTGCCTTATATCATGGCAGCGCTGTTTGGAGATACTGCAGTCTTTGGCTAATGCTCAAATTGTTCTCCGTCACAGTTTTGTCGGAACAGACGCGGGAAAGAAAGATTGGTGCACGTTTGTATTAAAGGTTTAAATTTACCCAAAAATGAGAAGTCAGTCATTAAAAATCAGGTGAAGTTTCGTAGTCCACCAAACATTTCTGGAGCTTCGCAGCAAAATAACGTTGCATCATTCTCCTTAACAACTGAAGTAGATGGGGACTTGTTTTAAAACATCAAAAAACAACCAAACCAAGAAAGGGCAAAAAAAAAAAACAGAAAGAAAAAAAAAAAAGAAAAGGTCTCCGTACAGCTCATCCCACACAACCCAGGTCTCTGGAGGCCCCGAGATCCCAAATTGATTTGAAAATACATTATTTACACCCATTAAGAGGAAGGAAAGATGGACTAGACCACTGTGATAAGTCAGCACTTTCCATACTTCCATCCTTGTAACTCTAACAGAGCTCAGTGTTCTATATATTTTTGATATGAGAGTTTAATATTTCTTTCTATTTAACTATGGTTGAGCAGCACTCGTACTTTGTGTAATTTTTGCAATTTTACTTTCAGAGAGATGAGTATTGTTGTGTTTTCCCTGACATGGTGTTCAGGGTGTGGCACTTGGACACTGACAATGAATCACTCCCACCCTTGGATTCATTGTCCAGTAGATTTGAAACCCTGTTCAACCAGTGACCTAATGAAAGCTGCACACCTGATCTAGGTTGACTGTAATTGTTTGCCTCATGTCTTTGTCCACTCTGATGAAGACACGTCAAAATGTTAGTTTGTGAAGATAAGTAAAGCCTGTAAATGTATCAGCTCCAGTCCCCTTTTTTCCTTTAAAACATGATTTTCATCCTATTGAAAGCCAAAATCTTCACAGTAGCTGCTAAGCTAAAAGCGTTGAAGTGGGTGCACCAGCTGGACCGCGCGTCAGAACGCCTTTCAAAATCAATTTGGGATCTCAGGACTTCCAGAGACTTGGATTATGCCGGCTGAGCTGTATATAGCCATATTATGCTTTTTTATATATATTTATTTTACGTTTTAAAGGGTACGTTCACCGATTTTACAGATTAAAGTGTGTTAACAGGTCTTGTGGAGTACCACTCCACAAGTGAAAAAAGGAGTATAAAGCCTTTTTGTGGCTCCAGAGGAAGCTGCATGTAATCTGATAAATTGCCTCCAGTGATGCCGAGTTGCATTGTGGGTAATGTAGGCACGAGGTTTTGAAAAGGAAGAAGAATGAGTGGAGTATAGGAGGCGATATCTTCTGTATCTATTTTGATCATTTGTTTTTAAACTGTCCGTTGTGAGTCTATAACATTGAATGTTATAGAACTGCAATGTTAGATCAGTGGACTGTTTTTCAAAACCTGGTGCATACATTACCTAGAGTGCAACCAGTCACTGAGTGACATCACTAATTCATCAGGTTACATGCAGTTTTCTCTGAAGCCATAAAAGGCTTTACAGTACTTTTTTTCACATATGCAGTCGTACTCCACAAGACCTGTAAACACACTTTAATGCATATTATAAGTGGAGTTACCCTTTAAAACAAATCCCCATCTGCTTCAGTTGTGTTGGAGAATGTTGCAGCGCTGTTTTGCTGTTTAGCTCCAGGTGTTTTGTCGACTCTGAAACCTCACCCGCCTTTCCATTGGCTTAGGGTGAGTAGATAATGGCGGAATTAAATTTTTTTCACAGTGCCTTTAAGAAAACTGGTAAAGGGTCTTGAGGCTTTAATGTATTTTAAACCAAAGCAACTGCTTGAGATGAGTCAGTGCAGGCACCGTCCTCAGATTATGTATAATGACGTCCAATTAAAATTCTTTCTTTTTACAATAACTGGGCATGGCAACCACATTATGTATAAGGTCAGGGAGAGAATGTGGTTATGGTGAATAGGGCTGCAACTAACAATCAGTTTCATTGTCGATTATTTTATGGAATTAAATTTAAATGCAGGCCTGACTTGAAGCCAACTCCCACGCCAAAGCCTCCAGCGCTGAAGTCAGATGCCTCACGCTTCCTAAACGACACACTACTTCCTGCATTGACAGTGAACGTTGGCGCTGGATGTAAATCATGCGTTGCAAATCCTCCAATGTGGATTTAATTCCATGTGAATCCGACACAAAAATAATGTGCCGATACGGCTCTGTTAAATTCATGCTGGACCTAATTCTACGATAAATAAAAACATGTGCCATGCTCGATACATTTTAGCTGTCTCTTTTGTAATGCTTTCACGTGATCCCAGCGCTGTTCCCCGAGGCTCCGTTTGAAGTCGTACCTGATTAATCCACGTTGAGCTTTTGCAACAGGACATATTAGCAGGGTGGATGTTTGCTGACACACCACCCAGAATGTTCTGTCTGAAGTACAATCTCCTCTGTTGCAGATTTAACAGCCATCCATTAGCCTGTTACATGTGCAGGTCTGGGTCACCGTGACCACAGCACATGCTACTCTCCAGTGAGTACCTGTGTGTGTGTGTGTGTGTGTGGCCCCTGATCCTGCAGGGAAATGTATTCCCTGCTGCGTACCCTGGGTCAGACCCCGGGTCTCCTCCCAGGTTGCGTCTCCTCCTGGCCCAGGCAACCTCCGAAGGGAGATCCTACAGGTGCCCAAGCCGCCTCTGCTACTCCGGTGTTTTTTCAATCAGGAGCTCGTGATGGCAGGTTCATTTTTATTTCCTTTTTTCTTCTTCTCGTGGTGTTTGCTTGATGCATACTATTTAAGATGTCATTCTTCATCTGTCTCCACTCTGGGGGCCCGAGGCTGTTCGTCGGAGAATGAAGTTCTCTCTTCCTCCCCTCTCCTCCTCCTCCTCCTCGCTTGCAGAGCTGCACATGTCACACGCGCAAGAGCACACACGTGCACACACCTATGCACACGGGAAGACACATGCTCACCCTCTCATTACACACTCCCTCTCACACATGCATAAAAAAGGCTGGTTTTCTCTCTCTCTTGCCCTCCATATCTCCATTTCTCTCTCTCACGCACACACACACACCTCTGCAATTCATCTCCCCAGAGGCCTCCTGCCTCTCTCCAAGCCAAATAGTGTGCTAATGTGTTGATGTGTTTGACACACACCCTCCCCCTTGTTTCCCCCATTTCCTCTCTTTCTCCCTCTCCTTCCCCATATCACTTTTTCCACATCTCCCTCCTCGATGCCTCTTATCTTTATGAAGACACACACGAACATGCGCACACACGCACGCGTGCACATGCGCTAATCTGCGATGCCAAAGCAGAACTCATGTGCTGATACTTTGTGTAATTAAATGTTGGCCACGACAATCGAGGTAATGAACATAATGAAAAAGTAATGAAGCTACTTTCAGCAGTGACTGGAACCTGAGTGCAAGGTGCAAACTGAATTGCCAGTTGTTTCATTGGATTCACGATTCAGAGAGTCTGTAAAGTGGGCTCAGGTTTCTAAGCAGATGCAGCTGTAGTTTTGCTGAGATGCTGCACTTTGACTTCATCGTGTTTTAAATGGAGGGGGAGAAAAACTTTTCATTTCCAACAGCTGCTTTATGGTATGGATCCATTAAGGTCGCATTCAAAATTCAAAATCCTGTGTAATCTTCTAATCTTTGTCGAAGTTTTGAACAAAACTCCCAGAGGACTGATTGTAGATAACAAGAAACAATAAGTGGATTGACACAGCCTTTATCACCAACTATTTTGTTAATCAGTTCGTCATTTATATTCTTTGTAATTTTCCGGTTCCAGCTTCTTAAATGTAAAGGATTTGCTGGTTCTCTCCTTTTTACATGAATTTAAATTAAATATCTTTGAACAAAATGAGCAGTTTGAAAATGTATCCTTAGGATCCGAGTGGATGTGAGGGATCCTTTCAGTTTGTTGTTCAGGGCCTAATCAATAATCAAGACAATTTTATTTATGTGTATTATTACACATTTCCCTCAAGGCACTTTATTCATCGATATTGTTATGGAAGATTGTCTTTTTGGACATTAGAACAAGATGTACAGCCTATGGGCCCCTCTAAGATCAACATCAGGACTACTCCCTTAGAACATCTCCTTCAAAGTACACATTAAAAACAGTAAAGAGAATAAATGATACAAACATTAACTTCTCTTTCACATTATCATGAACTAGTTTGATATTCTATACATGGAAAATGGCCAAAAAGTATTACGAGAGGAGCAAAAATGTCAAGCTAATGTTAAAAAAAGTTTCGAAACAACTGCCCTTTTGAACGACACTAGGGCTGCAACGCTTAGTTGATCAGTTGATGAGTCAAGAGTCAAGAAGTCATTGATTGGCAACTATTTTGATAATCGATTAATCACATCAGTCATTTTTCAGGCAAAAGTGTCAAATATTTGTTGATTCCAGCTGCTTAAATGTGAGGATTTGCTGCTTTACGTCGTCATTTATGATACTAAATGAAGAGTCTTTGGGTTTTGGATTAATTGATGATGAAAATAATTTAGTTACATTGACACAAAAAGCATTTTCTATTGGCAGGATGATATAATTTCTAAGTGCCGTCCAAATTTGTTGTTAGCGATGCCCTCTCGCTTCTCTACATCACCACATGGACACGCAGCCGTAATTGTCAGACATGGCAGCAAACAGGAGGATAGTGTGCTCTGTGCATTATGGAGTTCTCTGTCCTGATTGGATAAAGTGGGCAGGGATATACCAGAACATTTATTTTCTCTTCTACTGCATGAGCGAGGGGAGAAGAGACATGGGTTACTGACCGAGCACTCTAGAACAGTGATTACTGTTGTTTTTTTGGATCACTGATGCTGCAATTTATCCTGGGAGGACTGCAATATTGCCAGTGGAAAACATTTAAATATGGAAAATAGATCAATCAAGTAAAGAAGAAATGGCAAAGACAAATTGTAGACCGAAAGGGATGCATTTTTAGAAACTGATGGTGTGTGAGTCATAATAAAGGAGTAGTTGCCAGAGTCCTCGTTGTGTAGGTGTGTTTTTCAATGTCACCTTCTGCCAGATGTTATCATCGTCATCATCCTTTAGCTTTGGCCTCCGTTCCTCTCATGCTACTATTTCAACTTCTGCCTATTCCTGCCACTGTTGCTTGCTCTTTAGAGATTCACCTTTAATACTATGGCTGCTCCCTCTGACGCAGCATTACTTACAGACATACTTACACCGCTCGACGCCCCTTATCTCGCTCTCCTCTTGAAAAGAAAGTCTGATCTGTCCAGTCAAGGAGCTGTCCGGTGCTGAAAGTGGTAACACAGGCAGTTACAGCGCTGAGCTTTTAGAGGTCAGCGAGAGTCAGCCGAAGACAGGGTGCAACGGGAGCGATGTTGAAAGGCAGAGACACACCGAGAGCAGCTGGCCAGGAAAGAGAGAGACGGGAGGGGGCAAGAGTTGAAGCCAGAAAGGGAGAGAAATGCAAGGGTAGAGGGACGGAGGACAAAATGGGGGAATGGAGCAACGAGAGTATCATTCTCAGTTACACTGTTTCACATGGTGGAGCCCCTCTTTAAAAGGCCAATTACTCTGTAATAGTCCTAGACTGACTAGGTGATTTCTCACTGTGCTGAGTGGAATGGCAGTGCGGGAGTGGAGTCAGTCCAGTGGAGAGACCCAATCATCATTGCACTGGAGTGAAGGGAGTCGAGGGACACACACATTTGCTGGAGTGTGTGTGTGTGTGTGTATGTGTGCGGGCGTGTGCTTCGTGTAGGTGTGCACCGACACTCTCCGTGTGTATAATTGTTTCTATTCCACTGAATTCATTATTGAATGTGACCTTCAAGCACCGCAAGCATCATTCAATAGAGGTGAAACATTGTGTATGTGTGTGCAAACATGCCTGTGTATGTAACAACCCTCAGCAGGGATAAATGATATGTAACTCTCTCTCTGGCCCAGTTCAATAAAGCAGAGCCGTGAGACGACACCAGAGGCTGAATTCACTTGAAGACTGAACTGAATAGGAATTCTTTCTCCAAGTGTTTCAGCTTAAATTTCACTGTTAAAGGGGCACTATGTGGTTCGAACTCAACAATATTAATGAGGTTATAATACAAACTCAGAAATGTTTATGATTTCCGTTACTCAATAATCAAGCTGTTCTCAGAGGGAAATAAGGTCCGCAGAACACTGGTTGAAGCTAGTGGCAGGGTCCGCCACATATAAACAAAGTAAAACGAGTATGAAATTGTGTTGTCCTTTCAGGTCAGTTTGTTTATTCAAACAAAACTACATAATGCACCTTTAAATTGATGTAAGTGAATAAAGCCATTAATTGACAGCCATGATAAATGCTGGTTCACTGTTACCTTTCTCCTGCTGAATCTTGCCTCCGCCCACGCTAAAATCCTTTTTATTTCCTTCTGTGGCTCTTTTTTTCTGCTGTCTATCCAACATGGTGGCACCGTGGGCTTAACACGGACACTATTCCATACTAATTAGTTGCTTGTAATTTTAGCGATGAAGGGATTTAAAGCTTGTTACACTCGCGTCACTTCAGGTGTTCCTGAAGTATAAATGGACAAGCCTGAGAGGATTTAAGGTGATATACAACTTGGCGGTAACCCATCCTGACAATGAAAAGATTATAGTCGCATAATGTGTAAGCTAATGCTCTGTCCACTGGCTGCGCTATGGATTGCATTACCAAGTAAAAGAATAATCTAATTAGCTGTCACACATCTCAGTGTAGTTTCAGGATCACAAGAAATTAATCAGGAAAGGGCAGCAGCTTAGTGACGGCGCAGTGCGTAGGATACTCGTCATACTTGTGCCCGTTCCACCACTCATTAGACCTGTCAGGTCGAACAGTACATAAGAAGTGCATGAAAGTAGCTGACGGTGCGTATAGCTGTGACTATTTATAGTGCCGCGCCCACAAATGTACCTGCAAACCATCATCGCGGTAATATGTCAGTCATCATAAATGTCAGAGAGATCAATCTGTAGAACTCGTGTTGAAACAGACTTTGCGTTTCACAGCTCCGGATCATTTGAGAGGGTTAGGGTTAGCTCATTAACAAGACGCCTACATTACCCACGATGCAACTTAGCCACTGAGTCACATCATTGGAGGGCAATTTATCAGATTACACGCTGCTTCCTCCGGAGCCACAAAAGGCTTTATAGTACTTTTTTCACAAAGTATCCCAAAGACCTGTAAACACAATTGAATTGGTGACCTCAATTTTTTGCCGAACCTCGGCTCGCGTCAGCTTGACAGTGAATTTAGAGGAAGAAAGCGAACGTTTTTCAGATGTTTGAGAAGGAATGATGGACTACGCATGAGATGGCTAATCAGGGAGCTGCAATGAACTTAACTGATACTTAGTCTCTGGAGTCGAGGGAGCAGTCCGACAGCCTGTCACTCAACTCTGTGCAATTTGGAATCCAAAGATCAGCGCTGCCCGTCACAAAAGACGGAAGATCTGTTAGAGATTAAATATGAAATCTAATATAAAATGCAACATGTATAAAATATAAGGCTCCTCATGTTGTACACTAATGTTTATCACAATAGACCAGCATCTCTCACAATGAAAGAAAACAATGCAGCATACATTCATTAATAATGTGTCTTACATTTTGAGTGTCTTGAAAAGGCCCGCAAACATCCAAACTGTCAGAATCTAATGTGACAGTTTTGATTTGATGGTTTCTGGAAAATAAACTAGGGCACGTTCAAAGCACAAGACAGAGAATTCCCTGACCTCCCCAGACTGGTTCTTCCTCTGTGGTTCCCTTTAAAAGCCAACTTACCACAAGCTAATGGTCGGGTATGAATGTTTAAACACATATGGATGGGATCAAAGATTTCTTTGCTGGCCTCGACTAAAGATCCTTGAGTGAAGTCATGCTGAAAGGACCAGATGACACTGCTGCTGCATTAGTGCAGTGTGCGTGTGTGTGTGTACTCACTAGGGGAGTGTGCAGAGTGGTATGATGGAGGTGGAGGAGAAGCTGTTTTCACGCCCAACAATCTGCCAAGATTGTGATTTAAAATGATACAAATACCTTGCATGTGGAGAGTTACGGCAAATCGTCTTCCAGTCCAGGATTGAGAGAGGTTAGGGCTGCCAAAATGGAGTCCGCCCAGAACATACAGGCTTCTGCAAATATATTAGAAAATATATTTTTCCTCTAATGCATTCAATACCTGAGCTTTTTTCTTTTTTTCCTTTCTATTGATCAGGCATACAATATGCATGTATGCACAGCATGACCTTGTGTGCCGAGCAAACACGCATGTGCATATATGGATGTTTGCGTAGGCTACGTGGACCAGATTCCAAGTGCACCGCAGTGGTGTGTTGTATTGATGTTGCCTCCTTTCACTCATTTGACAAGTTGACAAGACTTTTTAGTGCACGGGAATGACAAGAGAGGCACTGGGGAGAATACAGAGACAGACAAGACTGAAGCAGAAAACACGAGGAAAGAAGTAACAGTCACACGTCTGGAACAAAATGCAGCATACAATTTACTGACAGTTGGAAAGTGGGAAGTAGGTTTTGGGATTTTTAGTATTCTGTGACTCTGAAAGTACGGACCAATTTACAACCCATGGACAAAGACATTTTAAATTATTATAGATTATAAAGATTCAGATAGTAAAGAATCCTGTTTTTGAAAAATTTGTATTAATGAGAAAAGCTTTTTTCCAAGCTTATACATCTGGCCCATATTAGCTCTTTACAAACATATTTGTTTCTGTGTATACTGCAGTCTTTAATTAACAAGTAATGTCAGTAACTGTAAAACATCAGCTTATTATATTAAATTAAAGGTGCAATATGTGTGAATTTCAGTTGAAAACATAAAAACACACGAGCAGAGTGCGAAGAAATAAGTGTTGAACAACATTCCTGTCCAAGCTTCAAGTCTGACCACTAGATGCACGACTAATTGAGCTTACTAGCTAACAGCAGCTACAGTTAGCAGTGGTTACGGTGATATGCTTGCTCAATTCTTACATATTGCACCTTTATTTTTAATATTACATTGAGTGCATTTAATGGCATATTAATTTATTTATTGAGCTTTGTATTGATTTATTTTTAATATCGACCATTTCAGTCCTCTGTGTCTCTAAGCCTTGGAATATCTTTTACATTTGTACTCCAGCTTATAGGATCATAGAAAATAATACTTCTACTTTATTCTGCAGTTCTCAGTTTTCATTCTGCATTATATTTAAACATGCCCTGAGTCAAATATATAATCTGCTTGTTCGGCTCATTAGTCCTCGTCTTCTTTTTGATGTGATGTGATATGCTGCCCTTTGTTTGAGTATGAACCTTAAAGGTTAAAAATGTTGGTCAGCTTTTTTTAATTTGTGCAATGCTTTCTTTTATCTGTCTAGCCATTTTTTTCCCGCTTGTCTTGCACATATACTTTAGTTAAACAGTAATGGTGACAGTGTTGACAAGAACAAATGTCAACATCTCTCATTAAAATGAATTTAATGTGTTGCAGCCATGTTTTTGTTTCTGGACACCATTATTTGCCAATATTTGGTGATGCTTCACCATTATGGTGCACAGAGTGAAAATGATCCATCCAGCAGAGAAGCAAACAGTCAGTTAATGAGTCCAGATGTGAGGTAAACAGTTAACACCGATGAGCATCTCCTTTGTCGCTGTCCTAATGTCACATTTGGTGCCGCGAATGCAAAATTGTCAAAACAGATCAGCGCAACAGACCAACTCCATTTCACGAGTCAAATCATGCAGCTTTAATGCATCAGTTACATGTCCTTATTGCCAAGTCTGGGGTGCAGTGAAGTCGAAAAAATGCATTGCACCTATTTCTCTGTTTTCTGCCTGCTTTCCAGCAAGTCAATAATATTCCAATTTCTCGAAGTAAATGCAAAACGAATGATGTCGATGGGAGCAGTGAGTCAGGGCAGCCCCTGTCTGGCTCTTTAAATTGAATCTTTCCAGATCAGGCGTCACTTTTTTTGCCTCAGCCTTGTAAACAAAGACTTGTTGCATATTGTCTAATCCAGGATTAGATTCACCTGTAATTGGGGCTGAGCGGAGTGAGTTAACTGTTAAATTGCTCTTCAGTTAGGGGATGATACCCGATACGCCTGGGCCAACCACCTGGGGAACACGGTGATGACTCCCTAACAAGACGGGCAGACAAAGAGTGATGCGCTGAGAGACAAAAGGCTCTTGCGTCGCCTTAGGCTGTTTTGCAACATACACAGTCGATGTAGTAATGCAGTAAACATGATGGGCAGGGCCATAATTATCTCTGTCTACTAAACTCCTCATTGGCCCGCCATGATGACACTGGACTCCAGACTTTGTCCAGAAAGGAAGTTGTGACCACATTAGCTGCATTCATCTGTGCATTTGGGGGCAATTTTATAATGATGTAGAGTGGCGGCCATTAGGGTTGTGGTGTGGTAATGGTAATAGACCCGATATTGCAGCTGGTGCTTAAAGGGGGTTATGAGCCCATTCAGGCCTCATCATTACAGAGCAGTTAAGAATTGAAAGGGGATTCACTTAAATCTGAATGTGAGGCAATTTAACACATGCATGCTTCGTGTGATGTTGGCGGTAGTATTGACGTGTCCTAAGTCCTTGGCAGTGGTTGATGTGCGCCGCTACTAATGTTTTTCCCTTTCTCCGTGAAGCCTCAACACGTATGTGAAATTGCTATGCTATTAATGTCTCAAATCTTTTTTTGTTTTTTTTTTATGTCAGGCTGTTTCTATTCCCATCCCTCTTCAATCACTGGGATCCTATTGTGTCCCCATGCCATGAGCTGCCCCATTCAGATGGGATTAATATTCCAGTGGGGCGTGGGTGACATAATATTATCCATGCTCCTCGCCAACCGCATTCATCATCCCAAACAGCATTTTAGCCAGTGACGTATTAGAGAGGGTGGTTTGGAATAGACAACATGAGGCACGACGCAATCCAGACTGACAACACATAACATGAGCTATAAGGCTGCCTATAGCCAAGACATTACATCAGACCGTTTGAAGAGCTGGCAGCTGGAGTCCTAATGGCTTTACAGTTTTTATCCAGGCTGTATGGGCTTACAGGAATGACTGGACATTGTTGTGAATGTGTTTGTTTCTGCCATTAGCCAGAACCTCTCCAAATTACCGCATTACACCTCTCTAAACTCAAATGGCCTGCAGACTTGATGAAATGAAGTAACAGAAAACAAAAGCTCTTTGTGCTCAGAATTACCCAGGGATACACAAAGATGTTAAAGGAGACATATTCTGCTCAATTTTTTTTTTTTAAATTTTATTTTGGGTTACTACTGGAATAGGTTTTCATACTTTAGTGCTCAAAAAACACACTGTATTCCCCCTCTGTCTGAAACGCTCTGTTTTAGCTCCTGTCTCTTTAAGGCCGCCCCCCTTTCAAACACCCAGTCTCCTCTGATTGGTCGGCTCACACATGCCTGACACAGCAGAGCAGCTGTGCTAAATACATTCTGTGTTGCGCCAAAATAGCTGCTTGGCATAAATTATGCGAATGTGTAACACAGTGACGTAGTGTGATGTCAGAAAGTAACGGCAATAAAGGCGGGACTACAGACGAGGCGTTTCAGGAGCTGTGTTTTCTGTTGGAGAAAGGAGCTTCTGTTGGTGCAAACTAAAAAAATGTATAGTAGATGTACTTTAAGTTTAGGTGCAATAGCGTCTTCAGGGTTTCACTAAGGCCGTAAGAGAGTCTCTGTAGATGATACTGTTTTATTGGATGTGGCCATCCTCTGGACTGGTAGCACAGACTGAGCTGGCAAAACAAATGTGCTACCGTGTAATGTAAATAGTCTGTATTTTATAAAGCACATAACATATAGGAAAGATACATTTAATCACGGTTGAGCTACAAACAGTCAATATTATGTTATATTCATATCTGCTTACTGAACATGAAACTCCCCTGCTCACTGAACACAGCTGAGCCTGAGTTAATGTCTGCACGGAAAGATGTTAGATGATTCCCCAGGCTCTCTTTTGTAAATATATAACTAATTATTTTCTAAATCTCCACATCTGGGGACACAGGCGTTAAATTGACGCTGGGTTAGGGTTGAAATGGCGGGAATGAGGTTGCTTTCAATCTGTCGGGAATGTGCATTTCAACAATCTGGGTCTGTGTTATTTTCTAGAAATGAGGAGCATCGACTCAGATTTGCAAACAAGCAACAACAACACAAATAAAACACTGAATAATTATGAATAATGAATAAATAATAAAACTGAATGCAGGATGCAGTGATCCCAGCACAATATTGGATCTCCAAACGATTTTTTTTCTTCTATTTTTAACTAATATGACACTTTGGGCCAGATTACATGTGAGTGTTGATGATATTGCTGTGATTCAGGGGACCTTTGGGTCAAGAGTTGTTTTCAAGAGTTCCAGTGGGCCATTAGATTGTACTTCAGAGTAGATAGGTTTTACAAATGGGCATGTTTGGGAGCACCCATGGAGCATTCATAGCCTCTTCAGGCCCGGTGAATGCTATGCCTATACAGTAGTTGGATTTGCTCTGAATAACTGGTAAAAATATCATTGAAAGCAGGGCTCAAGACTTAATGGTGTCCCGTTGTCTTGGGAATGATAGAAAACCTGTTTGGGATGAGCAGAGATCCTACCCAGGATGCCTCTGGTACAAAAGAGATTTTTGTATGTGTGAATATAGCTTAGCGAATGACAAGCAAATGTCTTCTCATGCTGTCACTATTATTATCATTATACTCAGTACGAGACCTATGGAAAATATGATATGTTAAAATCAGAAAGGATGCAGTAAATTCACTATGGAGGGGGGATAAAGACTGTCTTTTCTCTGATAAAATTGCTGCACTGTGAACAATACATCTGTGTTAAAGTTGGCAGCAGGAGAATTAGAGTCCTGTGATGTGTTTGGCAAAGGGAGCTTACGGAGCTAATAGAGCTAACAGCTAACATAGCTTACAGCTTTGGGAGCTAATGGAGCTAGCAGAGCTATAACAGTTAACAGAACTAAAAGCTTACAGCTTACGGAGCTGATAGAGCTAACAGCTAACAGAGCTAATAGCTTACAGTTTAGGGAGCTAATAGAGCTAACAAAGCTATCAGCTAATACAGCTATAAAAGTTAACAGAGCTAATAGCTTACAGCTTATGGAGCTAATAGAGCTAAAAGAGCTGACCGCAAACAGAGCTAATAGGCTAGTTTACAGCAGAGCTACACAACAGTAGCCTAGTGGGAGTTTCGGTTCGTGGGACATGAAGCGTTAAACATTGAACTGCAGTTGTACCAAAGTAAAAAAGCACCTTAGCTGAGTACAGTTTTATATTGTCTGTAGCCTACCACATTAACACATGAATTAATTCTCAGACTACTTGAGAAAAACTTTCCTTCACACTTCTCTTTTTTAGGAATTTCCCACAATAAGACAAAGCTGTAACACTAGCTGACATTTTATGTAACTTGCCAACAGTCCGCCCTGCCATTTTACATCAGCTGTCACCTTGTCTAACAGCATTAATTTTCATCTAACACAGCTAGAAACACACTGCACCCCTGATTAGATATGCTCTCGCCTCCACTGCAAACACCTTTAACGGCATCGTCATGAGGTTTATGAGGTTGGTAATAATGGAGATTTTTTTGAAATTATTCTTACAGCTCCTCTTTGATTGCTGTGTCTGCACTGCGTGCTCTTCGGTCGCCCTGCAGATGGGGCGTGGTCCTACAAATCATATCAATTATCCCTCATTGCCACTCTGAAGTAGCCCTGCACATCTTAATTTGAGAGCACGCATGGTCATTTATCCTCCCGCACCTCCAGGGACAGTGCACACATCATCTCTGAGCTTTGCCATCCTGGATTACTCGCCGCTGCCGTGGTGCGAAGCCAAAGACAAATTGCTGCTGTCGTCGTGCACAGATTCTGGGTGGTGAGGATCTCTCAGGCTCTTGAGCCAGTGTCAATATCTTTGATCTTATTAACACAGAAATGTGGGAAATGATCAATGCATTACTGTCACGCGCTCATAGTTTTCCTGATGTCTCAATTATAACTAGTTATCATTTTAATACGGCTATTCGGCATAGCAGTGGCAATTGTCCCTCTGTCAATGTTCATTTGTCTCCATTTCTCAATATTAGAATATAGGCAGAGCACTAAATGGAGACCATGTTTTAAATGACATACTCCAAAGCACTTTCATATCAATTTGCCTTAATGAAAACAAGAGGAAGAGTACTGTAAGTCAAGTTTAATGAATATTAGATCATATATATCTCAGTCCCAGCCAGTATAATACGGTACAGTGCAGTATTTTACAGTCGAAATGTCGTCAAGCTATATTGAAAGGGAATCATGCTCTGCACCGTCATCCTGCGAGACATTTGTCAAAAAGATATTGTGCGCTCCTGGGAAAATAAAGCCAGCACATCTAATCTTTGAAGAGGGGTTCTTTTCAAATCACAGCTACTGAAAATTTCATTTTCATTTTCTTTAACGGATGATATTTGGTAACTTAAGGAGCTGGATTGTCTTATTGACTTCAAAGCTTTGGATAGAAATGTGAAGGATTAATCTATCAGCGCTTTGAAAGAGTGGTTTTGTTTTTAATGCATGACTGTCTGAAATGATGGTGTTGATGGAAGTGCTCCGCACTATTATTTTATACTGCACCTGCATCTGAAGATACTGTCATGGAGCTATTTTACACAATGTGCCGGAAATATAGCCTACTTTAACCGCATCTTAAGGTTGTATTATGACCATAAGGAATGCAGGTAAATGTAGCTGATGTAATTTGGTTTCCCTGCTTGGTTTTAACATAATATTTCAGATACTTCAGTGAGATTATTTCCATATATTGCTGAGCACTGCAGTCAGTTGAAGCTAAGAAGTTCAACCAGTGTTTTTTCTGTCCTCCATTTTTAAAATAACTTATATACTGTTAATCTTAAAGGTGCAATATGCAAGAATTGGCCTCCTCTCAAAATTATACAAATAGGGGGCAGCATATCACCAGAGTGACTGCTAACTGCTGCTTACAGTAGATGCTGTTAGCTAGTTAGCACAGTTAGACGTGCAGCTAGCAGTCGGACTGGAAGCTCGGATTGGTTTTATGAAAAAGAACAAGCTGGGGCTAGCTTGTTAACATGCTAATTTCAGTAGATTTTTTTTTTTTTTTACCACAGTTACCATCTTTGTTTAGCTTGTTAGCCTATTAACATTTTCTTGCACAGCACAGATAACAATAGCAATAGCTAACCAAAGTTATTAGGATACAATTGCTTCTCTGAGGACCTTCGAATAACTGACCTAAATTTAAGGGGAAACCCTTTAATAGCTGTTGAAGTATTTCATTCAAGAATAAAACATGTAAAGGCATCACTAAAAACAGGATTCATCCACTTTTGGTCTGAGGAGGTCTTTCAACAAGCACTGCTATCGCTGCTTCTAGGTAGCTAGCATGGCTAACATCCTCACAAGAAGACTGTATCCGCTGAATGATGCGCTAATTACTGAAATTCAAATAGACTTTCTATTATTTCTACCCTACCAGCTAGTTAATTGCATTCACCTGCCATCTTGGGAGTAATTTCATCCCAGCTGATTAAATCCCTAGAATACAAACCAGCAGGAGTCCACAGGCCTGTGAAGATGAACCATTTCAAACACATCTGTGGAGACCAGATATACTGCCATTGTCACAATCCCGAGTGATGTGTAACAAAGAACCCGGGCAGCGCTCTCTTTGCCACTGCCAGTTCAGCCATAGCATCGCTTGACGCCATAGAGCTCTCATGTCACCTTCATTAATTAGCCGTATTAGCAACAGCCGTGTCGGAGCACTCATTGAGAAGAGGGCGCTCACGATGCACAGTGCAGTGTTCCCCCATGTTTACCTCAGTCTTCTCTTATTTTCAGACCTCTGCACCTGGGGAATAACAGAAAATAAATACATGAAATTCGGCAAAAATCCGGGGGATCTGAGAGAACAATATGCTGGTATCAATCTGTGATTTTGTGCTGGATGTTTGTCCTTACACCGCTGATGGCTTGACCTTTTAGAATCCGTAATGGTCTGCTCCGGGAGACACTGAAGGTGATCAGATTCGGGCAGCCATGCCTGCAGGCAAGGTCTTAATCGCCCCATGGCCTTTCCTCCTGAGCGGCTGTCAACACCTTGTATTTTTCCACTTGACCATATGACCTGACAAACAGCAATACTGTTGCACTTAAATCATTAGATTTCACCTTTAAAGCAGGGCTAGATGCTTATTAAATCTCTTAGGGAGAAATGCAAAGAGTTGCTGTCTCTAGCATCATTTTGAGGGACATCAATCAATCATGGCGCACAGCTGTATCACCTGTCACCTTATTTTTTTTTTGCTGAATTGACACAGAGCTGCTGTTTCCCTTACTAATATATTTCACTGTCACATTATTGCTACACTCTTATTCTGTTAGTCATTTCCGTGGCAGGATGTGAAATATTGTTCCTATTTTCCATCAAAATTGGGGCATATCTCCATACATACACAATAAACAGCCATAAGAGAAAGCGGACGAAGTCATTCAATTCAAGGATTACATCCTGTGGCCATCCATCAATATGTTTTCTAACAGGCGCGCTGCGTAATTAAACTTAAAGCGCGTTAAAAATGTCACACCATCATCAATCACTGTCGAATTTCAGTCACCTCACCCGCCGTGAGTTACAGTAATAACAGCAGGTTAAATAATAGGATCAGAAAGTCGTTCACTTCTCATATAAAATGTATAAACCTACACTAGAAGTTGAGGCAGTTCATTTCTGTCATCTGAAGTTTCCTTCCTCCATTTTGATTTCGATTCATTCTTAGCATGCCGAGGACGTTCCATAGACAAGTGCATGATTTACAGTTTACAGAAAAACAAATATTGGATGTGGAAATGATATCAAAACTTAAAGTGTTTGAGCCTGACAGTGATTGATTGCATTTTCTGCTCCAATACTGATGATAGATCGATTGCGGGCCTCGTGGAATGTGACGAAGTAAAAATAACACAAACAGAAAATGAAAATCGTTTCATTACTAACAGAGCAGAAGCGACATGAAGCAGCGTCTAGAACAACATTAAAAAGGTACACAAAGTCTATTATACAGCTTTGGTTTGCGAAAAACCGCAGGTGCAGTAAGTATTCTCTGCAGTGGCGCACTCAGGATGTTTTAGGTGCAGGGGCGAAAACAATAAAAAGGGAACCACATGTATGCTGGGGGGGCACCAGCACGCAGAAAGTTGTGATATATTTATAGCGAAGAGAGGGCACTTTACCACGTTTTAACCGTTGGAAGGGCACCCTAGAGGGTACTTTTTATCTCCCATAGGGGCATCCATTTTCGTGGCATTTATTCGAACATGGAGGAACCAGGGGTGACTAATGAAGGCTAGTTAATTAAACAAAGATAGAGAGGTTGTAAAAGTGGCTTCATGATTTATTTGCGATGCAATACTTTTGACCTCATAATGTAGAAGTTGTTATAATGTAACACCCACGGCTGGTGTCGTTGTCTGTCTTCTCCCCCACGGGTGGCTTGATACACTCAGAGTCTTTCACACTCCTTTTATCAGATGGGCTGAAGTGACCAATCAATAATCAGATTACCAGTGAAGCAGTGTTACTCTTAACAAAAACAACTTAACAACTACTGCACTGGATACAACTGTGTATCTCTCCTCTGAGATCCTCCTCTGTCTTCTGTCTCCACCCCCCCTCTGAGCTGCATTTTCATGATTGGAACGTCCCCGGTAATGGCGGTCTGTGATCGATTCATAGGTCACAGAGTGGCGAGCGAAGAAGGGCTGAGCAGATGAGAAAGGAAATGGAGCTTATAGCGTAGGTTCAGGCAGGAACACAGTCATTGACGCCATCCATATCGGCTGAGCATCGGCTGATCTCAAATGCCATTTTCACGCCTACACACACATTCACCTATGTAATCTATTTAAAGGCCCCACACACTGGCGGTGCACCCACACAGGTGTTCTCACTCATTTAAGCTCATTAGTCCCCTTCATAAGACTGTGTGTGTGTGTGTATTGAAAATACTCCCTCAGTGTCTTCTTGTTGTTTTTTCCACCACTTTTACTCCTTTTTTATGTGCCACTGTTGAGGCTATAATTTCACATGACTCACTGCCTTGTGCCTCTGCATTAAATCAAAGGGTAGTCATTCTGAGTCGTGTGCTTGTTACATGGGGAAAAGTATGCAGGAAGAGCGTTAAGGCAGTGTTGAACCTTAAAAGGTCACACTTCACCAGTCTCCAGGCCCTTTCCCACCAAATAAAGTCTGTTTCTGAAACCGGTTACATTCAAGATCCTTAGAAACGTGGTGCTATCTGGCAAAGCAGCCTGTGTTTTTGCTAGTTTCGAGCAGAACTGCAATAATAGATTGGTCATGAATGGAGGGCCTTGAACAATGGACAAGTATGACACGCCCATATATACATTTATATATATATATATGTATATATATATATATATATATATATATATATATATATATATATATATATATATGTCTTTACATGTATGTCTAAGTGCTGTATCGTAGTTTACATGTATGAATTACATATGTACTGTTAACATGTATGGCAGCAGCATATATAATAATATATACAATTCAAGATCTATACTTATATATATTCAAATATATACACATACACATATATTTATACCTTTATCACTCATATGTGTACATACATTTAAGTTAACACAAGTTATAGACCACTTTTAAGAGACTAACAATGGCTGCCTTCCATTTGGTTTTAGCAGTAATGGGCCCCGCTGCTTTGCACGCTGCCTCACTGGTCTGAATTACAGCAACACTCAAAACGAATCATTACTGTTTTTAGTTACACCTGTGTTTCTTCAACTGAGTCAAAATGTGTCAAAATGTCTGCAAAAAAATGTCTGTGAAAAAAAAAAAAGATCTATTACCAACATAGCTTCACTTAGCTTCAGGCTGAGCAGAGGCCTAATCAGCCGGAATAACTGGCAACACCTCTGGTTGGTGTGCAGAGACTTAAATTCATTCCACATCTGATAGCTGCTTCTGCTGCTGTTGACAACAAGGTGTTGCTATCTGCTGTCACCTCTGCTGCCATTTGTCTTTGCATAGAAAGATGAATGACAGCAGGATGAATGATTTTTGTGGTTGAGAACATGCTATCTGTAACCATTTTCACCATCATTGCTGTATTGTTTGCGCTAGCCGTAGCTCCATTATTGATCTGTACCTTGCAGATGTATGCTATTGTGGGTATGTTTGTATTTTGCATTATTTTTGATTATAATTTACATACCTCCAGTATATCTGGGTAGGACAAAATATCATTAAGTTCAGTTATTGTTTTAGTTTTGACATCATTAGTGATGTAAATAAGACACTTTTTTTTATACTTCCTGTGGTCAGGCCTCTGAAGGGGTTTGTTTTTGCCCAGCCCAATAGTATAAAATGACCTCTTGAATTAGCAGAATTGTTACTTTAAATTCAGCCATTATGCCCATTTCAATTGTATCTGCCATAATATGTCTCTGGCTGATCTAATTAATTGGTACGACCTCCCCCCCCGCGTGTAGCCTCCTCTCTAATTCAAAGTCACTTCCTCTGGTACTGAGCTTACCCTCCTGTTGGGTGATGACCTAACTAACCTCAAGTGCATCGTGCATCTCATTTATATAAACAGCCGAAGCCAAACCGCGCCACCAGATGGGTATATGTTTTAAAGAAAGGAAGAATATTAACCAAAAAGGACATTTTCATTAGCTTTACTTGGAGTTCATGACTGTAAGACGTCTAAGAAATCACCTGCAAAATGTTTCTGGAATAGAAATTGAAAGATGACATCTGACTACACAGCACAAGGTGCTTTGGGGTAATAAGGGCGTCACAGGAAAGCGGCTTGTGTTAACACATCAGAGGCTGAGAAAAAATCTGTCAAGTTGAACCTCCTCAGGATGAACAACACCACAAAAACCGCACCACCTCCAGCACAAGTAGCAGTGTTTTGTTTACAGTTTGGTTGGCTTCTTTTGTTTATAGTGGGACACGGGATGTGACATAGCAAGTGAAAGAAAACGTCAAACAAAATCAAAAGTCGTGTCAGATGTGAAACATACTCCATCACTTTGAAAAAATACAAGCAACCAATGCCCTGGCGGATTCAGCTTCAACCACGGTGAAGAGCGAGCAAGCAGTGAGCAATGATTAAGCCAGAGAGACAAAGGGAGATAATATTAGACAACTTTGGCCCTTCTTACAATCAACACTCAAGTGATAGCTGTGATAATATGATAATAAAACCACTTCAACAATAATGACACTGCAGCTTATTGAAGATGTAAGTAAAGTGCACTTCACAGGAGCTGTCCGTTCAGCACAACCCAAAAGACCAGCAACATGATCACAGTATTTCATTTCCCACACACCTTTGCTTTAGCGTACTGCTGTTCCTCTTACAGTAGTAACATAACATGTGAATTGTTAGTCAGCAAGATTTACTTTGACAGTCTCGACAAACGTTGCAAGGAGTCTTTGTGCCTAACTTGACTGTGGAGAATGCTAGAGAGGTGCTGTAAGTACCTTCCTACTTTGAAGCTCGAGGTCTCTAACCAAGCTGCCGTAATTGACGATTTGGGAGTGAGAATGTGTTGAATACATTATTGCACTGATATCCCTTGGGGGTTTGGTGCAGTGCATTGTGATTAAATCTGCCAAAGGTACCTGATTAGTATTTGCTTGTTCCTCGAAGTCTTGTCAAATAACAAGTTAGATGCTGACAGCTCCAATGGGCTTAAACGTTTTACAAATCACACGAAAAAAAATCAGACAAGAAATCTCCGAAACCGAGTCTATAATCCTTAAAAAGTACGTAGGAACACTGTGCAGTGCTTTACTTTGGTGAAGTAGTTAGTTGTGCTGCACAAATCAGAGCCAAAGACAAGAGATCCCTGAAGCAAAGAGAGAGCCCACAAAGGATGCATTAAATTATAGATTGCCTCATGTAGCCACTATACAATTCTTACAATAAGTGCATGTATTGTATATAGTGTACATTGAGGTGGAGTAAATGCCCTACACAAAGGGGCTTTAACACTGCCTTAGTTGTTTTGTTGATAAAATCTATAAGCAGTATTATATTCGTGGTTTTAATTTCAGTGAAAGTGCAGGTGGGTCATCTTACTATCCGTCTCACCTTACACTACCCCACTACTGTATACCATATATATGTGGAGATCCTGCATCCTATTGCAAGTTTTTTTTTTGCTGCAGTAGTCCAAGCCAAAGTAGGGATTATGGCTCGAGCAATTCACTTCATTTAAATGCAAAATAAGTTTTTAAAAGGTTAGGATTTGTATTTCATTTGTATTGGGATAAGTATTATAAAAAACACCTTCACTTATTGAGACCACACAACAATAGAATACTGTAGCGTATTTGCTGCAGAGCTCTCTGTCTGTGTTAAAGCATCTTAAGTTAAAGACTTTTCCGCTTTGCACAACTTTGCTGCAGCCTTCCTGCAAATAACTGGACTTTCCCATTTAAATGCACCAGCAACAGAATTATCTGTAAGACTAAAGCCAAGTGTAGCCAGGCCTGATGCATGGTGTTTAGAGATGGCAGGGTGCCATAGTGAAAGGGACACCGTCCCTCAACTGGAGGATCCGGGTTTAAGCTTCTGTGTTGGTAAGCATTCGTCCTGCTTAAGCATCCTTGAGCAAGACACTGATCCCTGACAGCTTTGTGGCTTCTGCTGTGTAGCTGACCTTCTTGTGCAGGGTGGAAACCAGCAAAGACAATTTGCATTTGTAAATTCATTACAATCAATGTTACAGTTAACTTCATTGTTATAATTCCTTTGTAGGCATTGGGTTGATAAACTTTTTGTGCAGATATATTTGTGTAAAACTAGCAGCCAAAATGCTTGATTAAAAGTAATGACAGAATTTGTGCCAAGCATTGGCCTCCACTACTGTGTTGTTGTCTGTTTTTAGAGGATGCCAACAACTAAATTATATTTCCAGCGCAGATGAAAACCCATGGAACACATGCCAGGTTCTGATAAGTCTTGTCTGTCCTAGTGGAAGTGTTCAGCTTTTTGATAAAACTGACAGTTTTGCCTTTGTTAAATATAAAAAGTGTTAAGAATGTTTCGGAGTTTTTCATGAATCATACACCTTTGGCACATTTGTAGCTTTTCAGGGAGAAACAAATGATAATTCGCAGGTAAGCACCCATGAGCTGAACCTGCTGTATTCACATTCGCCTGTTTGGAGAGGCTTTTGGAGAGACTGTGAAGTGCTCTAGCCTCGCTGAAACAAATGAGCTCGAGGGAGGAGAGGGTGGGAGAGAAGAGTGGATGCGACGTATGGGGCCACTAGTCTAAAGACTTCATGTGTGATCGAGCTAAAAGTTCCATTGCGGGAGGTCATTTCATTCCCTCGTGGAGCCTAGATTGAAAGCATTTGTGATCTTCTGATCCTCCTTAATCTCTGTGCAACAGATGCCTGACCCTAGCTCAAAATGGCTGCCACACACCCACAACACTGTTACAGTAATGATTGACAGTGATACTAGATTAAGGGGCTAAGCAGAGCACTAATAAAGAAGGGTTCAGAAATGAAGTAATGAATTACTTGTTTTAATTTTTTTGTTTTTTAAATAAACAATGCTGGCTGTTTTACATGACTTGAATAGGTTCAATGTGCAACAATAGTACAAGTCATGGTAACACTGTATAATCACCATTAATAAATTGTAAACTTCAAACTTTAGTTAATTGTTACATCGCTGCTAATAAAACAATTAAATGCTCTATAAACCATTTGTTAAGAAGTATGCGTACAGTATGTGTACACGATTGTAAGATAAAAGTAAAGAACCCAAGTGCAGACATGAGACGGGAGCAGAATTAACAAAAGGTAACTTTAATGAGCTTACTGGGGGTGTAAACAGACGCAGGCAGAGCAACACAAAATAACAAAAGGCGGCTGGGAAGTCCAAGTGAAAAAACAAGTCCATCAATGAATAATCCAAACGGGAGTTGTCCTAGGAAAACAAAGAGAGAAAAAATGAAGAAATCCAAAAAGCAACCAAGGTCAGCTTGGCGCAAGCATGAACATGGGGAGAAACATAATCACTGGGAAAAAGACAGGACTAGGAAACTGAAAAAGAAAACGTAAAACGACCTGACTAGTGAAAGAGGGAAACACAATGACTTAATAAAAGTTTAAGGCAAGAAAACTACTTGGTTAGGTTTAGGCAAGAAAACTACTTGGTTAGGTTTAGGCAAGGAAACTACTTGGTTAGGTTTAGGCAAGAAAACTACTTGGTTAGGTTTAGGCAAGGAAACTACTTGGTTAGGTTTAGGGAAGAAAACTACGCAAGAAACATACTTGGTTAGGTTTAGGGAAGGAAACTATTTTGTTATGTTTCGGCAAAACAAGTACTTGGTTAGGTTTCGGAAAACATTGTGGTTTAATTTTAAAATCACTATGTTACATCTGTACGAACGTTCTTACATTACCTAGTTAATGTAGAAGTTAGAACAACTCACCTTTGACGTCTGGATTTCACACTGGACACGAACAGTGGTCTCCTGAATGAAAGTCATGTTCTTGTCTAACCCGACCAACCATCCCAGACCTCCTCCCTATATGGACTTTTCACTCTTTTCACTCTTTATATTACTTCTCCTCACTTTCTCCTTTCCATCTTAATAATTACCACTGCCGCTAGAGGTTGCTGCCTAACAACCAACAGAAAACAAAGGTCGTAATTACTTGCTTTCATTTTCGACCTACGTGATTGTTTTTTCTGATGAGGACAGGCTCCTCTTTCAACATTAAACAGGGAATAACAAAAGTAAAACCAAGGACAATGAATGGAGTTTTAACAATTAACATGTGCACATTTCTCCCATTATGTGGTAACCCTCTTCTCTGAAAACATCAAATTAAAAATCCTCCGTTCAAACAAAGTCAGATCAGATGTTAACAAGAGAGGTCTCAAACCAGGAGGCTGCATGTTGATTTATCTCTGAAACAAAATGGCTTTATTTCATGAAAGTGCCAACCGCTTTTCTCTTGTGAACATACGAACATTTTTAATTCACTAATATTGAGTAGCACCAGATTCTCACAAATTTGGCTTTCCTATATCCAGAGAGACGAAGAGCCGATGTTGCTCTAATTATCCTTGAATTTGCAGGGCACAGGATTTCTCTTTTATTTATGCTTTTTCACGAGGCATTATAAAAAAAAGAAAAGAAAAAAAACTCCTTCATCGACCTGTTTAGGTGCTGAATGCAGTATGCAGAGGTCAGGGTCAACCCTTTGAAGACATCTGAAGAATTTCAGATGCCGGCTGCGTTGAGCTCACAGTGACCTTGAGTGATAGAGGGAGCTTAGACTGTTGAATTCACGGTGGGTGACTCAGAGAATAATCTGTTCACTTTGCTAGCAGTCATCAAGCAGTCAGCTCCTCATTTGCATGATCCAGAATTAATTATTCATAAGGTCTTTTTCAACACTAAAAGGGTGGCACAACTCTCTCTGCTTTTGTCACAGTTAAAATCGACGACAAAGGCCAGCGTGTGCTTCCATCTACCTTACGCTTACGATGATGCTGTGATTATATTACAGTGTTTGTATATAGGGGTGTCTCATCTCATTTGAACTTAATCGTGTATACGGTGCCATACATTAAAAAAACAAAAAAAAGGGAATGAAATGCTACATTATTCTGTCATTAGTCTTGTTTTTGTTCACAATCTACAGATGTTTTAGAGTTTAGAGCAAATTGTGTGTGTGTGTGTGTGTGTGTAATTGTACTCTTCCATACTGTCTGTTGTCTGTATCATAGTTTTTTTTTTACTGTTCTCAATAATGAGGCTACAGTGATTTCGAATCTAAAGCTGCACTGACTAACAATATAAACTCCCCCTTATGGGAACCCCTTCATAATTAATTCAGTTTGTATTTCCATTTCATTTCCTCGGATTTACTTCCAACTTACAGTTACTATTCATCGGGTGAAATCTAATGAAATCTGCATTTGTTAGGAGAATAAGAGGAGAAATGTCGTGCTGAAAAACAAGTGTATTATACCGTGATATGGATGTCCTGTAATGTAAGCTGCATGCGGAGCTGTATTGGAACAAAGCACGGAGCTGTTAGGGTTGCCAAACATGAATGTTGCATAATGCATGTGCAGCACTTGAAAGACAGTCAGAGCAATGAAATACTGGAGTAATATTTTGCAAAAAACATGAAACAACTGTAACATACAGTAAGATAAAGAAAAGGGGTTGTTGAACTTTCTGTTGGAAGGTTTTCGGCCATTTACTGAAGTCAGAGTGTTTTTTTGTTAGAAACGAGCAGAAAATGATTTGAATGTTTCATTATTGATACATTTGCCGATTATTTTTTTTCAATTAATCGATTTAGTGAGTCATCAGATTGCTTGTTTTGTCCAGACCTGTGGTTTAGGTGTAAAACACAATACTTAGAAAGTGTAATGAATAGGTCTTTCCATGTGGTCATTTATAACTGTTTTTTTCATTGAATTTACAGGAAAGGTGCTATATCATGATATGTATCACTATCTGGATATAAAATGAGATTTTGGTCATTTCTAGGGTAACCAGATGTTCCACTTTATATAAGACTGCACGTATTGAGATGATGTAGGAAAATTTTGATTCTCTATAGTCTCAAATCTGACTTTTGTCCAATGGCTGTGAATAGAGAACCGGGAAGGCTGTCATCACAGGGATGTGTTTTGTTTTATGTCAATCAAACTGCACAATCGTGGGTAAAAGCACGGGTTCACCTGTCACCGTCTTGTTGTAGTTTGGCAAATAAGTGAGGTACCAAATGCAGACACAACGGCAGGCAGGTTAAGAAACAAAAGCAAGATTTAATAATGCAAATTCAAGTCCCAAAAATCCAAATCCAAAATGCAAGCAACAAAAAGGCAGCTAACAAAAGCTGACAACAACAAGGAGAATCCATGCAAACTAAAGAGGAATATGAAAATGAAGGGAAATGAATAAGGCCATGGGGAACAGCCAGAGAGACGCAGGATGAGACGAACTGACAAAGAGCGGAGAGGGGAGAACACAGATTTAAATACACAAGGGCTAATGGAGGAATGAAATGAAAGGGTACACGGAAAAAGGGGATAAAAGACAAAGACAGGAAGTGGGAAGTCACAACGAGACACATGAGGATGAATTCTACAAAATAAAACAGGAAACATCTAAACTGAAAACCAAAATCATGATGTCTTTGCTTCCTGCACTACACTCAATGATATTTTGGCAGAATATGATGGTAAACAAGACTGTTAACAGCAACTGACAACAACTTTAATACATTGTGCAGCATTTCTAATGAGTTAACTGGATATTACATCAAATATAAGACTACCCCTCAGCATTGGTATGGTGTCCCACATCAGGTCACTTTAGTCATTTCACACAGCTCTATTTTTTCCATATGTCTCAGCTCAATTACATTTCATTTCATTCTATCAAACAACATTTGAAAAGGTGCCTATTCAACAAAAACACAAGCTGAAGAATTCAATATCCTTTCACCATGTTGTGTTTGTGTTTGCACAGATATATGAGTTGTTGGGGTGAATGCATATGTTGTTTCAATAGCCCCAGACGTGTCTCCCTGCAAACAACACAATAAACGCATTTTCAGACTGTTGTATTGCTACTCCTGAGTGAGACCTTGTATCTTGGGCGGACCGCTTTTAACATTTCCTCTGCTTCATATAGAAACCGTCTTTATTTTTCAGTCTAACTGCCCACACGTTGGCTACATGACTCAGCGATGCATTGTGACATAATATATGGATCTCGGAAGATAATGAGTCCCTCCAGCACTGTTTCTGATTTCCAGTCTGGACCCTCTCGAGGCTCAGAGGTCTTCGAAATCCTGGACCTTTTCGTCTAATAAGTGTACGAGGTCAGTGTTTCGGGCCGTGAAGAAGAATCCTCAGTGTTTTGTGCTTTTAGATACTGAGAGGAGGATTTGTTTGCAAACCTATTATGATATTTGGATGATTTTCAAAAAATATATATGTATATATATATATATGTGTATATATATATATATATATATATATATACATATATATATATATATATATATATATATATATATATATATATATATTTATATATATATATATATATATATATATATATATCTTGACTGCCTGATTTCCAATCCTAACACGTCCTCCTCCTTCCTACCCTTTAAAAGCCTAACACAAGTGCTTTAAACGTGGACCGAAGGGAATCCCGAATGATTAATTAGAACACCCCCCCCACCACCCCCCAGAAAAAAAGAAGAAAAAAAAAAAGAGAAAAGCCCTTTTAGTGAGGTTTTAAATGTAGCAATGCTGCAGTCACTCAAGGATTACTGATACCGTTTGTACAGTGTATGTCAAAAGGCTGCCTGAGGTAAGATTAACTTGCAGGGTTATGTAATCCAGATGTTAGAAGATGTTCTCGCTGCTGTCCCTGTTGTCCCCTTTCTGTTAACTGAGCTGAAATATCTTCATAAGCTTTGTGCATTCCTAGTCTCCGTTCTTATCCGTTTTGGTCTTTGTCTGCATCTTTGACATTAACGCTATCTAACAAGTGGCAGCGTGCGTGAGCGGCTGTTTACACAGGCTTATTTCTGCCAAGAGAGTTTCCATATCCATCTGTGGATACAGCGTACGTATCTCATACAGATGTATTTTTCATGCCCTCTTGATTATTCATTTGTGTTTATTTCAGTATGCGGCCATAAAAGTCTCAGTGAAATCTTGTGAATTCTGTTTGAAATCTTGCTGGGACTTTGCCAGCCATTTGCGGAGTTTACAGAGCCGATGAGAGGCGAGTCTTACAGCTGGCACAGCCGTCCATAATGTGTCCTTCACAGCTTACGAGCTCGCTGAGCTGCAGTGAAACGTATGCAGAGATAAACAAAATAGCACCGCTGCTTTTTAGTGGCGGGATGTATAAAATCCACATACAGTGCAGGCATACGCTGATTATCACATTTAATAGAAACCGTCGTGTCAGCGTGCAACATGAACTCATGTAGACTCCGTGGTGGAGGGTAATTACTATGCAGAGCAGAGAAAATGCTCTTTGAGCATGTCCCCCTCACAGCTTTAACCAGCACTGAAAGAACTCCTCAAGCTTCTCTCCGACACACACACACACGCACAACATAATCTATAATTTAGTGTCAGGGAGCGTGATGGAGGGAATGTGTATAGGCAGCAGGAGCTGGGGCACACATCCAGCATCTTTAGAGGCCAGCCTGATCAAAGTGTGGGCAGGTCAGGAGGTTAGATATGCAGTAATCAAAGGTGGTGTGAGGAGAAGGCATCCAGAGGCCCCCGTGGGCCCTTATGTATTCAGAGCTCACAGTCACAGACCTGCACATGAGGGTGTGCTAAGACTGGTCCACAGGATATAGATTTTTTTTTTTCCTTTTATTATGGTGCATGTGTAGCATCAGCTGTCAGCCGTGTGGGACCTGAGAATAAAATATTTCACACAATATGTGGAGAGGTACCAACAAACAACAAACCGCTGCCACTTAAAATAAATCTCCAGGACTGTGTGTGTGAGACTTCACCGGAGCAACTGACAAGTGTGTCTGTAAAACTGAAGAGCAACGTGCGAGTCTGTGTGTGTTTGTGTCCGCATGTTTGCACTAAACCATTCGAACGTACTGTATGATGTACTTAGCAGCTTTAATTTAGCACACGCTGTGTTACAAAGTATATTTAGCAGAGAAATGCGTCTTTATCACTGATCTTAATTAGCACTGACGTTCGCAGCCGGAGAAATCATGCCACATGATGTTTTTTGCATTTTAGGATGCAGTGTGCAAGTTTGCAAACCTGTCAGTAAACCACCGAGTTTTGTTTTTCAGGTCATTGTTTTATGTTTTGAAATGAAAATACATGCAGTATGAACTATCAGTTCGAGTGCTTTTACTCTACATTTTTGTGTTTGACATTTTGCAAGTGAGCATCGCCCTAAAGATATATATTTTTAATGTTTAATGAGTCTAGCCTCGCATAGCCAGAGCTATCTCCATTTTAGCGCTGTGTCAGCACTGGAGAAAAGTCTGGCACACTCATTACCATACCGGTGTAGGAGAAAACCGCTCTGGTATGTTTGTGACACAGTTTCATTGGGCAGCGCAAAGCCATGGACACAGTGAGTGTGGCCCTGCAAGACAGAGTCCAGAGGGAACTTATTTTTAGCACCCATTATGCTTTTTAGTTTTTTTTCTCTTTCCTTCAGTGTTTTATACAGATTCTTGTGCATGTAAAAGATCTTGACTGTTTTAAAGGTCAAAGTCCGCACAAACAGAAGCTCCTCTCTCCCACAGAAAACACTGCTCATGAAACGCCTCGTCAGTAGTCCTGCCTTTTAATTCCGTGACTTTGTGACATCACACTACATCACAGAGTCACACATTTGCATTATTAATCCCTAGTGGCTAGTTTGGCACGTAAGAATTGATTTAGCACAGCTGATCTGTTGTTGTTAGCGGTGCTGGCTCAGACATGTGTGAGCTGACCAATCAGAGGCGATCATGCCACTGCTTTGTGCTGATCTACCTCGCTAGACTTATGCTACCAACCACCAATCTCATAGACAAAGATGATTAAAACATTAAGGGAGAGCTAACTATCAGTTGGGCTAACCAACAATTTCTGCTGTAAATGTCGTGTCTAGCAGTAAGCCCAAGAGTGTAGCTTTTTGTTAGAGTGGCCTCCAACTCCCCAGGCTAAGAGAGAAGAGTCAATATAAAGTAATCAGAAAGTGCCATGTCCTCAATTTGCCTGTGGACAAGCCTAAATAAATGTTGAGTCTAGTTGGCCTTGGTTGGCGGCTGCATCGTTTGTCACTGAAGCACTGAGGGGGCAGCTTGTCTGAGGCCTTTCTCAAGGGTCATTGACTGGTTTGTGTTCGAGCTTTTTTTTTCTGCTAATGTGAATCATCACGGCATCAACACGATGAGAAAAATGTATTACTAAAAGAAATTCTCTGCCATCTTTGAGGCATTTGTTTCACTTTAGGCCGAGTGAAATTGGACCTTTTTACCCGCTAAGCTCTTAGTTTTCACTCTGATCTAATCTTCGTGGACAAATCAGTCATCAGGTCTTCACCTGATCATATGGAGTTGTTTCGGTAAAATGATCTCACTATGAACTCCCTGTCATGCTGAATAGGTGGCGAAGCACAGCGTCTGTAAAGGCCAAGGTATCAAAGACCATATTTTGTGAGTGCAGGAAGACTGCAGCTTAGTCCTCAGTATCTGCACAGCCTTGAGTCATCCTCCAAATGTTTAAAGTGGTCTGCTAACCAATCCAATTCCAGTCTGTCTTGCTGTCAATCACTTGAATCAATAGTTGTTGTTCTTGGGAGCAAAATGAGCCATGGTCAGTGGTCAAGCAACATCTGCACATGTGCAGGCCACACTGGTACATTAGCAGAAAAAGCTCTTTGAATACAGTCAATGACCCTTGAGAAAGACCTCAGTCGTGCTGCCCTCTCAGTGCTTCAGTGACAAACGATGCAGCCACCGACCAAGGCTAATGGCTAACGTTAAGTATCGGCTGTGTGCCGTTCTTGCAAATGGCAGAAGAGATGTTTACCCTTGGGTTGACTTGAGAGTGAAATAGTTTTTTTGTTGTTGCATTTTTCATAGTCAAAGAAAAGCAGCAAATCTTCACCATTCAGATGCTGGAACTAGGGAAATTCAGTATTTTTGTTAATTATGAAGATGTTTTTTAATCATCAGAAATAGTAATTATTTTCTGCTAGGGTTGTGCAATATTATGCTATACTGCCTATTGTTTGACAATATATATTTTGTTTTCTTGCAAATCACAACCTTTACGACAGTATTTCTCATAATTTTCCGGATTGTGTTCCTCCACACACTCAAACACCCAAACATGGCCCCTGGTGCCCCCATGTTCGAAAAAAAACAGCTGGTGCCCTTTTTATTTTTTCGCCCCTATCCCTCAAACATCCTGAGTCCGCCACTGCAGAGGAGAGTGAACGCGACCACAGATCTGGTTAGTTGTGTTACTCTTGTGTGGCGATTTGACACCTTCACGATTGTAATAAAATGCACTATGCAAAAAGCATTTAATATAATCCATCATAAATCATAGCAATCACCGTTTTAAAATAAATCTTGTTGTTTTTAACATTACATTTGAAATATGACACATCTTTTGGTCTGAGACTGAGAGGATTAATGTCGGACTGTCAGTTCTGATTTGAACCATTTCTCTTTTTCAAATTATTTCTGAGGTGGTAATAAAAGAAAATCAACATCATTCAACATAAGGCTCTGCATCCAGTGGTGAGGAGAGAGAGACAGAAGTGGTGCAGCATCAAATTGTTTTAATACCGTGAACCATAAATAGATTCTACAGTGCCCTGCAGAGCTATTGACACAAGCAGCCTTGATTAACATGAGCCAAGCTGCAGTATTATTATGTTGAGGTTGTTATGTGATGAGGTTATTTCTAAATATAGTCCGCAATGTCTTTCTTTATAGTTAACTTTCAGATTTGAGTGTCTGACATTATGGAAAAAAGTTATCGTTTTAAGTACAGTAAGCTCACCACATTTTTTCTGGCAGTGCAACCCATTTAGATTACATGTTTCAACATTTCATTTGAGTGCTCTTTAAAGCTTCCACTGTAATCTCCCTGGTGTGATTAAATTCTTTCACCAAGATAAATGTGATATGGTTTGGGGGGTTATTTTTCATATTTTTGCATTGACTGCCAGAGAGGAACATTTAAAGACAGCGGGGGTGAGGAGAAAAATGTGGCTTCCTCTCCCTCCGAGTCCCAATCCTGTGATGCTTCATAAGTTAACTTAAAAGGCAGGAAATCAGGCTCGCCCAGGGTTAAGTTTGGGAGCAGACGAGTCCAGAAATAGTAAAACTCACCCAAATGTCAAATGAGGTTCCGTCGACGTAACAGGAACTTTTAGCCAGTTGACTGCATTCTCAAAAACACCAGCCAGTCAGGATGTGCTCCACTGTACTGTACCTACCTGAAGGACACCAGCCTGCCTCCACTTCACCTCTAGCTGTCCAGAAACTACAAGGTAGTAGAAGAAAATTGTGTTTTTCGGAGACAGGTTGTGTTCTGTGTGTTGGACACGTCAGAGCAGCTAAGAAGGAGCCATGGAAATAGAAACATCTTTTTTTTAAAAGTTACACATAGAAGAAGAGCAGAGGTGATAGCAGGAAGTGAAGAAAGGTTCAAGGGAATTCAAATATTTGTTTTATTTTTTACAAATGACTGCTTCTTTTTTTTCTAAAATATGTAGCTATGGAGAAGAACTATGTCTAAAAAGAAAAAAAAAAGACCGTAAGGCCTGAAACATCGGGTCAAACAGTACAAACTGCAAGGGAGTGGAAACAGGTATGAGAGTGATTATTTAAATACATGAGAGAACCAACCTTATGTATTCAGGGAGACCGTTTCTCTCTCAGTGCTGCCGTGGTGAAAGGCATATCAGCAGACTTTTTCTGCTGAGACCGGATAGCCGGCAGTCCGTGGTGGGAAGATCTGAGGGGCCTCGACAATGCTGCGGGGGATTGTAGTTTGCTGTGGGGGAAGTTTTCTGAGAGCATGCAGAGGTGTGGAGACAAACAACAGAATTTTAGAGTTTGGAACAAGTGTAAAGAGGCTAGTATTGGTGAAATGTGGTGCTTTTTTTTATTGTTTAGTAGATTTGAACAATAATCAATTCCTTAAAAAAATAGCAGGAGGATGCTAATGCAATAAAAGACAGACAAGGGCTGCATGGAGATAATCCTTAACTGGAAGAAAAAAAAGCAAGATTTCACAACTGAGCTGATCCGTTTGTCAAAC
Source organism: Pagrus major (assembly GCF_040436345.1). Taxonomy (NCBI): domain Eukaryota; kingdom Metazoa; phylum Chordata; class Actinopteri; order Spariformes; family Sparidae; genus Pagrus; species Pagrus major. The sequence goes on along the minus strand of NC_133234.1, from coordinate 15,674,968 downwards.
TTCAGAGCGCAAATATCACCCCGAGGGATTTGCCATGTGGCCTGACATCGTTGGATAACAGATCCGAGCTCTGGGCTTTGACAGAAGCTGCGGGGCCGAATAATATTCTCATTCAGCTGGAGAAAGTTGTGTTTCATCCAACTTTTAATAATGTGGCAGCAAATGTGCTTTAAAGGCTTGCAAATTCTGCTCTTTCTGGGTCGTAGTTAAAGTTCACTGGGTATACTTAATCCATTTTCTTGCAACAGGACGTTCTCCAGTTTCAGAACAAATGGTTTCATTACCAGGGTAACCGTTTTACTTTGAGTTGAAGTCCCCCTCCAGTTAAAAAAAAATAAAAGTGCTTTTCTTCTTGTTCCCACAGTTGGATGTTCAAGCTCCCCTGTGCAGAATGGTGTGTGTGCAATACTTTCACACTAGTAGGTTATTTTCACATTCAGTGCTCAAAGTCTGAATTTTCTCGGTGCTCACTGAAAAGCTGATTTTAAGAGGCGGGTCTACGAGCAGGATTTGTGACATCACAAATTCAGAATTTTCTGTAATTTAGGGAGTAGGTGTCATTTTAAGGATTTTAATATGGTAATTTTGCATTTTTTTAATTTCTTTTTTGCAAAAACCATGTCAGGCACACATTAGCACATTATGTATGTGTAGCATGTGTAGCGGGGCTCTTTAAACGGCACACCGGCTACTAGAACTAAATCCCAGCAAGAGGATGTAACCTGTCCTGTACTCTATACATCATGCGTAATTTATGCACAGGACACGCTACTACAACGCTACTACAACCGTCAACCATACGATGATCAACGCGCAGCAGGAACAAAATGTTTACCCAGTTGTGACTCAAGCTTAGCAGAAATAAGCAGCGCTTTCAGACGTAATTGCATGAAATGAAAAGCTGCAAAGCGGCAGGTCCTTAAAATCAGTGTGGCGTGATTGAGAGGGAGGGAGGAATCTTCTGAACGCAGCTGGAGTCCCTGGGTGTATGAGGCCTCCGGCTGTAGCAACTGAGTGTGTAGGTTGAAGGCTTTGTGGTTCTATTTGCACATTCGTGTTATGTTTGTGTGTATTACTGAATCTTATTGTGTGTGTGGGTGCTTCCTGCATGTTCTGCGGTGTTATGTTCGGAGCTTTGTTCGTGGTGATGTGTACACACAGGACATGCACAGCAGTGTACTGGACATACATGTTGGATTGGTCCCTCAGTAAATTCCCTGTGGCTTGATAATGGACATACACAGTAAAGTCTCTTTGGGGAGGCAGGTGAAAGCCCCATCCAGCAGGTCTTAATTACAACACAGCCAGTCCTGCCATGCTTGGGTGAACACTGCTGGCTGAGCAGGTAATGGCTACTGTGCATGTACACTTGGCAGAGTGATAAGGCAAGGGGGCGTGGATTAGGGGACCCATTTCACCTGAGAGAGCGGGGGCCCTCTTAAATGTTTGATCTCTGATAGCCTTAGGGGAGAAGTTGTAGTCTGGTTTGCTGTAAACCACTTTTTAAAAAAGTTTTCTGTTTTAATTTTGCACAAATAAATCATTTTGGTCTCCTCTAGTAAGTGTTTTTCAAGTTTTTCAAGTTTTTTTTTTAATAAAAAAATGCTCTACTTTGGCTGGAAACTAATAAATAAATGTAGTGGAGTAAGAAGTACAATATTTGGAGCGGAAGTGTAAATTAGCAGAAAATGGAAATATTCAAGTAAAGTACAAGTGCCTCGAAATTGTACTGAAGTACAGTTCTTGAGTAAATGTACTTAGTTACATTGCATCTGTCATGAAGTGACTGCCAGAGTTTATATATCAGGGTGTACTTTTTACTCCGATTGGAGTTTGCAGATGTTTTTTTTTGTTTTCCGTTTTTAACTGACTCATAACTCCGGCAGCAGTCTTCATTTGGTGAGTGTTCAGCCTTATATTGACAATGTGAGGACTGGAGGGTACAAAGGCTCGCTGGGCAATGTTGATTCATATCGTATGCCGGAGAGCTACCTGCGTGAGTGTGAGGGATCCTTTTTTTCTTTCATGAATGATCTCAAGTCAAACCATAAAAGCAGCTCTTTGCATAATGGAGCTGGTTAATTACTCCAGAGCTTCAGAGATAACCTTTGCCTACAGGCTGGCCTCCCGCACCTTCCCTCCCACTGTACATCAGTGGAGCGCTCTACATCGTTTTTACTCCCGGACTGAAAGAGTCCCACTCCGCCTCCGGGTAAACAGCCAAAGCTTAGTACCAAAATGTCCAACAGCAGGTAACAGAAAGCACCTCCTGCACGTTCACACTTTTTTTTGCTCGTCTTGAAAATGCTGCACAGGTACGAACTTAAGACTCCCCGTAACCATAGAAACAGAAAGGACGAGGCAACCGGCTAGTAATCTGCACAGTTTATGAGGAATTAATGACGAGGAGAAGAACGTTATAGATCTGTGATGCAGAAAATGTTGTCTTTTGTTGCGTGACCAAGTTGGAGTTTGGGAGCTGTCCCAAAGAAAGCAGGGCGTTTTGTCCACATGTGTGTTTACCAAGCATGAATACATCTGCAAGCTCTTTCCAAGATGTAAAGTAATATATAAGGTATGAGTTCAGCTTCAGTACACAACAACTAGCTCACTGCCGTTGTGTCACATATTGTATTCAGGTGTTACAGCGTATGTGTTTCCCAGTAGAGGCACCTTCCTCCGTTCAAAAACCTAAATGTCATCACGTCTTTATGTACGCTACAAGACTTTCCACATCTTACCTCCCCTGCATGTGTTCAATCCAGCAGGCGCCGATTAAAATTTAAAGAACACACAGATAGAGCACACTTATCTCGGTGTGTTTTTTTTCCTCATGTGCCTGCACTCTCTCGCTCACAATCACTGCAAACCTAAAAACCCACTTTGCCTTTCAAGGTGGGAAAAAAAAAAGAAAAGCCAGACCACGAAGCACAACAGCCGTAACATCTCCCCGGCTGTAAATACAAGGTGAAATTTTTTTGTCCACACTATGTAGGCAAACATCGATGCCATCTCATAAATTGTAAAGATGACTGGAGGTGAGTAAATTAGAGAGTAGACTCATTACCTGCTTTGTCGAGTTGCCTAGACAGTGCCTGGAGCAAGAGCTGTAAACACACCATTACCACAACACTGCAATGTACTGCTGCACCATGTCCCAGCTCTCTCTCTCTCTCTCTCTCTCTCTCTCTCTCTCTCTCTCTCTCTCTCAGTCCACTCTCTCAGGACCTCCTCGCTGCCTTTCTTGCTTGCTGATCCCCAGTCAGGCTAATTCATGAAATCTTTCTTGGGCCAGATTCTCTCCTGTGTAAGTTTCTCCTGCAGCCTTGACCATCTCAAACATTTTAAGGCGCTCAGGTATCATTATTTTCCGTATAAATACACAGCACAGTGTTTCAGCAAAAGGATCCTAAAAGAATAAGTACACATTTTGGGAAATATGCTTTTTGTCTTTTCTTGCTTGGAGTTTTATCGAGGGATACGTGCTAGCTCTTTCTCCTGATTTCCAGTCTGTGTGCTAAGCTAAGATAGGCTAGCTTCATATTTACTCTTTAGACGTGAGAGTGGTACCGATCTTCTCACCCAACTCTCAGCAAGAAAGCATATTTCCCACCATGTCAAACAATTTCTTAAAGGTCCAGGCCTCAGACATGTGTGAGCTGACCAATCAGAGCAGACTGGTTATTCAGGAGGGGGGCCTTAAAGAGACAGGAGCTAAAACAGAGCGATTTGTCACCATGTCACACATTTGCATAATTTATTCCTAGTGGCTAGTTTGACAGGTAAGAATTGATTTAGCACAGTTGCTGTGTTTTTGTCAGCGGTGCTGGGTCAGGCATGTGTGAGCTGACCAATCAGAGCAGACTAGGTATTGGGGAAGGGGGGCCTTAAAGAGACAGGAGCTGAAAGTGAGTGTTTTAGACAGAAGGGGAATACAGTGCTGCAGCAAGAGAGGGCCTTTCATGTCTCAGTCACCACAGAATAGAGAGAGTGAGGGGTATTTAGTTGGATGTAATTGCAACCACATTGCGAAATGTCAGGAAATCCTACACATTGGACTTTTAAATACATTTTTGCAAACAAATATAAATGGCTAAAACAGGGGATTTAAATTAATTAAATTAAAAGAATCATTTTTAAAGCAAGACCTCTCATGGATCCTGATCCACACATACGTGTTATACTTGCCTTTATGTTTGCCTGACTAGGCGAACATTTCTATCTGATTCCTGAAAGGCCAAACAAGTGCGAATTCAGATGTACAGCTTTTTTTTTTGTTAATCACCATTACAATGTCAAATAGCTCCACTTCGCCCACACCATATATTAAATGAATAAATGGATGAATAAATAAGAATTGCAGATTCCAGCCTCATGCTGAAGAACAACGTAAAACACCCACTGAATTTTGGATTCGGATGTTTTTTTTTCCAAATCAAATTTAATAACAGTTTGTGTGAATTATCAACCGATATAAACAAAATGATGAATGTGAATCCCTACAGTGGAGACCTATAGACTCATATGGTCTCTCTCATGCAACCTGATGTGGGCTGCATTTCTGGGCCTTTATGCAATTTTTGAAGGCCGTCAAACTGGTCGATGTAAATGCACTATTATTATGCACCACACAAGATAATATAGGGCTGGAGAAGGCCTTGTCAGTGCTTGTTTAAATGCAGAGCACGCACAATATTACCATTACAAGATCTCTTTACCTGTCTCATAGGCTCCACCACACTGTTAACACACTTGGCATGCAGAACGGAGAAGTAAATCCGGTTAGATCCAGCTGGAGAAGCATGTATTTTGAAAAACTGAGTGGACAGAAGAGGGTCTATAACAGTGGGTTTATTTGCTACATAGAGTCATTTTCACACTGCGTTTCGGTCGCTTGTGAGCATAAAAACCTGCCTCGTTTTTAAGGCTACAGTCTCAGACGGAGAAGGCAATTTAAAACAGGGGTATCTGTACAGTTTAACTAGCTGAGTAATGAGCGCGCATGCTTGGCTGCATGCACACTCCCTCCTTCGTCTGATTAAATCAGTCCACTTTAATTACAGCACTCATTGATTTAAAGACAGGTTATTACCTTATTCATCTATTACCTGATAAATGAAGTGATAACCTGTCTTTAGTTATGCTAGGTTACTGACCTGGCCAGCATAACTAATTCAGGATTAGTTATGCTTTGTTACAGATCGCATTGGCGTCCATTAGACACAAAATACATCAAAGTGACTTTTTTACAGGGCACAGCAGGATGTCAATAGCTGTCCCTTTGTTCCAGTTTGATTGTTTAGGAGGAATTCTCCATCCCTTTAAGATGTCAGGCAGGAGAGGTGACGATGATTAGATATAGTGTACGCTTAGGGGATTCGAGAAATGATATTCAGCTGATCACAGAAGGAATGGGCTGACAGTTTCACAGTTTTTCAGAATGAAGATTAGCAGCTTTGAACATTACCCTGTAGCAAGTGCAAATTGATTTTTTTTTCTCCATCCAAGGTCATCCTCAGTTGCAGGATGAGTGATAGGATGTTTTGGCGCCCTCATGCACACCCGGCGATTGCAAGAAACTATGTAGCCAAGAGGATTCTCCTGTAGTTTGTGCATTGGATTGTAAAAAAAAATAAATAAAAGCTCTCTAGTCTTTGTATCCTGAGCAGTTCTTTGGTTTGCGATCGTGACTCGAAGAGAGCACATCGATACACCATTTCAAAAGATGGGGATGAGGGTGGATTTGCTGACAGTGATTGCATTTGCCAGTTCACACTTGTGCATTTAACAAAATCTCAATTGTAGATTGTGTGGAACGAGCCTGCGCTTGAGAAAGTGATTGATTTTAGGGGAGGTAGTCTCTATGAATTGCAAATAGGTGTTTGGATTTGCAAATCCGGATCTGAAATGTGTTGTGAAATCAGCTGCACTGTGTTTAAGCACCAAGTCTGCTCAGTTGTTTTTGCTTCAAGGGGGACGACGCTGATTCAAACTATCAGTAATTGACGTATTGCGAGCCTGCTTTATATCTTGCATTGTTCAAAAATGTGTTTTTAAACCCTTTTGTTATTTGTTTTCAAATACGGGGATTCAGATTATTAACATTTGACATTTTATGTAGAACAAAGGACATGTAACACAAATACATTTCAATAGAATATTAATTCTTCTAGATGAATTGGTTACACAAAGACACACAGCTCAGATACACAGTAGGGATTCAGGGAAGAGATGAGGCACATGTGCATACACAAAGCAAATAAAAAGATGTGCACACCCACACAATGACCTTCCTGTGAATTTCTTTATTTATCAGGTTACGAGCCTGTGGAGCAGACTGCTGCTTCATTAACAGGCTACTTCTTTCCGCTTTAATCAGTTGAGGCCTAGTCAGAGATCCTTGGATGCCTTTTCCTTGCCTTGATATCTGTAGTTCTGTTGCGAGGCGCTAATCCTGTTAGCGTAAGGAATAAATGAACAGCTCAAAGACTGGGATTGCTTTGGGTTGTGAAGAAGAAAGAAAGAAAAAAACAAAACAAGTGTCTTCCTTTTGAAGCTCTGGTCCAAATCACCCAGACACATAATAGAGATGTAATTTTAGTGAAAATGTATACAATTAAAAACTATTAATATTTCACTAATCCTTAAAAAAAAAACATTTCTTGCACTGCTCGCCTTCATGGGCGGCTTTCATCTAGACGCAGAAATGTGCTTTTCAGACAACATCAATTAAAGACCTTTGATAAGAGAGTGGTTGATGTGAATTTTAATTCTATAATGTGTCTGGAGAGACTTCAAAAAGTAGTGGAAATTGAAATAAGCAAAACATCGACATCATAGCGAAAAAGCAGAGGGGTCCACGTTCTCTTCCCACTCGTTCTCAGAATTGTAGTTCCATCAGCCGCACTCGCACACATATACACGGCATCCGTTCCTAAAGCGATTCAAACGTCATTTGAATTTCAAATTTGAACGCAACAGGAAGCACGAGGTAGGTTTTTTTCCTCACATTTCACAGAATTAAAAAAACAGCAGAGGTGGTGAAGAAGATGCCTGCTGGTGTGTCTCTTGTCACATTTTCACATCCGATGGCATTTGAGGCTACAGCTCATTACATGTAAGTCAATGCAACGGGGGCAGTGTGTAGATGTCGGAGGTTTGTGTTTTTCCCCCCTCGTCTTCCTAATGCCCTGGATGATTCTCCTGACAGCAGGTGTAATCACTGGCAATTGAGCTCGCATTGGTTTCTGGTTATTTGTAGCACTTCGCACTCCCATGCAAAGCAAACACTCATGGGTCTCTCTCTACATGTCACCTCCACTATTCATGTTTGCCTCTGCCTCTCACTGCTATTACCAGTGAAGATATAACAAGCGCAGACAGCCGACGTCGTGTTGGGTATCAGTAATGCCGGGGCGATGAAAAAGCCAGAGCAGAGCAGTATCTTTTCGGCTCAGAAACACAAGGCGAGGAGACGATGTGTAATGATGCTCCAAATAACAGAGTGAAAGTAAGCTTTTGACTCACACAGAGCTGTGGTCACATTACCTTTTGTGACTCATCTCTGTCTCCGGCTTTTTATTTACTCGACTTTTCGGGCTCGAGCCACACTGGTAATCCCGAACGTCTTTTAAGTGATCACACGCGGCCTGATAAAGGGTTTTATTTCCTTTTGGACATGGATGAAAAATAGCAGACACTGTGCGGAACATGCTGTCTGGCTTTTCATTTTACATTTGAAAGCTGTTTGACTTCCTCTCGTGGAGAAATTAAATGAACCCTCTCATTAAATACTATAAATATAGTCGGCTTTGAATTGAAGTCATTCCTTTCTATGTCTCGGTGGGAGTTTAAAAGCACAGTTCTGCTTTTTATTCATACAGTTGAATATAGGATTCGTAGTGTGGGGCGTAGTTCAAAGATGGCCACTGAGCAGCTGGGGGTTAAATGTCTCGCCAAGGGCTTGTTAATGTTGTCGAGGCATGAGAGAGAGTAATTTATTCAGTCTTCCCACTTGGCATTGGGAAATGCTAAATTATAGATTTGAACAAAGCTGTACTTCGTGTACACTGAATCGTATCGCATCATTCTCTGGCGCACTGTTTATTATCTGACGGTCTCAATGCAGGATCTGTAGGCAAGGGACGAGATTTTGGTATCACGGTGCGGTTTTCCAAGCAGTAATGACTAATCAAATTAGACTAAACAGTCTTTGGTTGCACACAGGTAAACAATCAGTATGGATTTTTTTTCTCTGCACTAAGGGAGAGCTTTAGCAATACGTGGGGCGCTAAGAAAATAGTTGATCTCCATGACTTTAGAGTTACTTTATCTGGAAGTATTTGTTTTGGCAATAAAAGCAGATACAACACACAGCACATTTGATATGAATGTATTGTAGTTTTTGATTGCATTTGTAGTCTAACACAAGTGATCACAAGGCAATGACAAAATCTCTCAAATGCAAAGGAGCAACTTCAGCACTGGACAGCTCCCACAATAGACCTCTTTTCATGGCAGACATTTTGACTTGTCAAGGCAGGAGAAGCACAGGTGAGATTTATAACATTAGCAATGGCTGCGTTCTATTTAGTTGATTTAGTTCCAGAGGTATGGTATCGTGCATGCTCGCTCACTGACATGGCTCACAGGGACACTTAACAGAACTGAGCCTTTTCCTGCTCTGACAAGTCAAAATGTCTGCTGTTAAAAGGGTCTGTTAATGACACTAAAATACATTCAAAATGCCATCATAAAAAGTGCTTTTTTCCCCCGATATGCATTATCAGACAACTGTGCATTTGTATTAATGTTACGGATGGAATCAGAATCGCAATTAATCAAATCCAAAGTGCAGCCACAGCGAGAGGTACAGTGCATTTAGCCTGTGACAAGTAACTATGCACATACTTGTGAAATTAATTATCATCACAGTGATTATATTTCTATTACAAACAACACGGTATCACAAATAAGGTGTCACAACATCAGAAATGAAAGATATAATATCAACAGTGCAGCCAGAACAAGAAGTGTTTACCCAATGCCTGTCAGCTGTCCATGGATGGTATAAAACGAGCTGGCTAACGACACAATCTTAGTCATTCTATTTTCATCCAAGACTGGATCCAGACTCAGATCAGCACGACTGCATCGTGTTCCCACCACCAGACAGGCGGCATGAGCATGCAGTCAGCGATTACACTGGGAACAGAATGAATGGCTAATTATCAACTTTAACATGTTTCTTTATTTAGAAATACAAATATTAAAATGCTTCAGGGGACTTACAGATGCAATATGAAAGAATTGGCCACCTGTCGAATTCATGCTCTAAATAACTCCAAACATAGTCACTAACTCCTGCTAACTGTAGCTGCCATCGGCTAGTAAACTCAGTTAACTGTGCAGCTATGGCCATTGTAGCTGACTCTGCCTGACTCTGATTGGGAGCCCGGAGCACCAGGAGAGTGCTGGTATTGTTTACTATCGAGCCATCATCTCCTGAGGTACAGAGGCTGTTAAGCATGCCAAATTCAACAGATTTCTCTGCAACACAATACGTCGACGTCCTTACCATAACCATACCCAACACACAACCATACTCAAAAGTGTTATTTCTTCATGTTCTGTTGATAATTTAAAATTTTGAATGCTTTAAATTCTTTCATATTGCCCCTTTAACTGGGGCTATACAGATTTGTGATGTGGCTATAGCACCCCGTAGCCCCGGTGTAGCACCATACCTGGTGTGGAAAGCAGAAGAGGCGGATTGGATTAGCTTGTATGCAATCCTTCGGTTCCTAGTGTTTATTCGCTTTTTACATTTTTTTATCTGCATTCATATTCGATATCTGTTTGTGGAGATTAGACGTTGTTCCGGTCTGTAAACAATGACTGGTGCACAGAAGAGGAAGTCTTGGCCTGAATATCAGTTAACAGTGGCCACTGCCCTCAGAGGCTAAAGCATCTTAAGAGAATATCCGATTGGGTTCTGAGATTGGTTACCTGATGGCCAGGCAATTCAGAGAAGAGCAAAGTGTTAATGTAAGTGTAATTTGGTTCTACAAAAACAAGTCTATCATGGTTAGTCATTCACTGGTGGGCACTTTCTAAATTTACAAAATGGTCGAATGATGATTGAATGGACAGAATTGACATAAAAACATTTTAATCATCCCTGCTTTATTGGGGAGAGCAGCCTTGTAATTATGAGCTGGTGAATTTAAAAGCTGCAATACAATGTGTCTTATAGCCAAGCCCCTTAATGCTCAGTCAGAAAAAAACCAAGGCATCGCTTTAGGTAAATGTTTTCCCGCAGTTAAACACCGAATCTGGGAGCGTGGATAGCATTTAAACGAGCTTTACGTCACCGACAGTGATAACATAATAGAGTTGAACTGGAACTGTAAAAGGGCAGCTGTCATTTGACGCAGATAAGGTCGGAGATAATGAAAATTGTGAACACGGATAAGCGTGAAATGGCATTTTTAGCCGATACAGTTGCATAGGTAGAGGAACAGAGAGGGCCAAAAAAAGCGCGGACCTGGCTCAGTGGAGGAGTCCTGGCTTGTCCTGCAGTGCTGCAGCTGCCAGGTTGTGTTCCACAATGCCGGATGGAGTAGCCCTCCTCTCACAATTGGATGGTAATGAGAGTGACTGACGGGGATGCTCGGAGAGGCTGCCAAAAATAATGTTTTGTGTTCCACTTGCTCTCACTGCCTCTGTGTCACGCTGTCTTTTGGTGTACCTCTCTCTTCCTCTTTCATGTCTGCCGCTCCTTATTTAACTCTACAGTCAGACACAATGCGGGGAATTTAGCGAGATTAAAATGAGGATGAGTTTGAGTGTTTGCAGCAGGGAAATGTAGTCATTGCAGCAGAAAAATAGGACAGGAAAATAGGGCAGATGTCATAAATAAAAATTAAAAAAAATTACCCATTTGAGGGCTGGGTTAGAAAAGAGCAGCCGTGGAGTAGAAATTGAAGATTGTTGATTTTGGACAGAGGTGCAGGAGCAGAGGTACAAATGTATTATCTGACATTGCACTGTCAGGTGATGTACAGGTTAAAATGAGACAGAGAAATGTGTCTGATAGCTGTGAGAATGAAGGAGTGGGAGGCATGATTGAAGTCATGATGGCGCCTGGTTACAGTAGTCGTAATCCTGCGATTACAGAGCGAGCGACATTACACGGAGCATCTGCATGAGCCGACTGCAGAAGGGTAACAATGAGAGCAATGGCTTGTGAAAGTAGTGTTGTTTTAAACCCCTGGCCAGCGGTTCAACATCCCAACCACAGATATATGCCTTCGCTGTTACACAGCCGGGATTACAACATCTGTTGTTGTCAAAAAAAGAGGGGGGTTGGGGGGGCAGGACCACATTGCTTTTCCCCTGCCAGTCTCATTCTTTCTGTCAGCCTGCACTCTGCAGCACTTCTGGAGGGTTTCCAGAGCTGTTGCAGAGTCTGATGTGTTTCTGTGAAGCCATGTCTTAGTGAGGCACATCAAGCCTCGCTAGTCTCACTCGTTATTCTGTCTGAGCACTGATGAAAAAGGACAGAGAGCTCACCCTTCTAATTCAACAGTGTTCTCATTCCTCCCCGTAATGATAGATGGAAGATAAAAGTTGCTTCTTCTTCCTCCGGCTCTCACCTTAACCCCTTAGCTCTCGCCTGCCCCTAGACGTTGAATGAAGTGATGAAAAGAAGAGATGCGACAAAGAAGAAAAATGTATTTACATTTAAAAGAATCACCTTTTGATCCATTGATTCCAATTTTTTTCGATAAAATGTCGGAAAATGATGAAAGAAGTTGACCTGTGTTTTCCAAAGCCTAACATGATGACCTCGAATCTCTTTTTTCATCCACAACTCGAAGACATTCGGTTTACTTTCACAGAAGAGTAAAGATAGCAAAAGCAAAAGATGAATCATTTATCTTAACAGCTGGCAATTAATTTGATAGTCGACAACTTTTCAATTATTCAGTTAGAGTTAGGGTTAGGCTAACCCTAATTGTTGCAACTCTTTTTTGATCGTGCTACTAACCCTAATCCTGACCCTGACCCTAGGGCGCAAGTATATCTGACATGGAGTGTATCCAACCCTAACCCTAACCCTCTATTATCAGGATCTGCTGTTTACCTTCGGGCTACTCCTCTCCCAAATGTTGTCCAATGCACTTACTTTTGGTTCGCTTATTTCCTGCACCTTTTAAAGACCAAGTCAAGGGAGAGAGGGAAGAAAAATACCGGATGGTGAAAGCAAACTTTACCTCCCAAGAAAAAGATGCCAGTACCTCTCAAAGCCACTCAGACCTGTCTTTGTGATGTTATTGTGGTGTAATTTAGAAAATGGTAAAGTGCAGCAGTGAAAAAACATCAATACCCCACAACTTGTCAAAATCCACTCTCATGCGTCCGTAACAATGAATGTGACGGGGAGGGCGCATGAACTGAGGACCTCAGTCATCGGCCTGATTTCATTATGCGGGTCTGACTCTCGCTTGCGTCCATTTTAGACGAGAGCACGGGGAGGAGTGATGTGGGGTAAAGGACCTGGTATTAAAAAAATACATTTTGAATCAAAAGTGGCAAAGGATACAGAAGGACTTCTTTTTACTCTTACTTGCTTTTTGTGCTGCTATAGAAGTCAGGTTACATATGAATCAAGCGCTAAAGTGTGTGCTGTAAGTATGTATCGTGTTTTTAAACCAACTGTGCTGAATACTGACACATCCATGGTATATTTACACAAGAGAGATTCTTCAGATCATCAAAGAAGCTGAACTGTGCTGTATGGATCCACACCGACAACTCACAATAAAAGGCGGATAAAGGTAACGCTGATTTAAAAGCATTACCAATGGGAGGTATTCTTCAGGTACCATGTGTTAACATGTGGGAACAACTTATTGCCTTTTGTACCATTTGCTTCTTCTACAATACGATTCATTTACAGTCGGTATCGTTCCCCTTTTGTGTTTATTTTTACGCCTGCGTCGGTGTCTTTAATATTTTCCTTTCCTTCGGTCCCATTTTTTCCCTTCTTATCTGTACCACTGTGATCATTATTGCCTCTTCTTCTTTTATCTCCCCACCCTTTTTTTTGTTGTGTATTGACATATTTTTTACAGTTAAGTATACAAGGCAACACTTTGAAATTAAAAAGCAAAGTATGATATCTACGCTAGAAGGGTTAGAGGTTACTTTACCTGAAGACATAGACATAGTAGACATATCTTATAAATAGCAGGCACCTGCATGAAGAAAAACAGAGTCAGAGGAGCCAGAAAGTAAGAGAGATGTTGAGAAATGGAGGCTGACAGCGAACTGAAAGTTGAGGGATTGGGGGGGATGGGAGGTGAGGAGGCCATGTCAGCTACCACGGATCAGAGATTAAGCCAATGTGGCCGCGCTGGGGTCCGCCAGCTGTCCTGCCCCAGACAGCTTACTCAATGGCTTAGGATGGGTGGCATCTCATGAAAGTCCGGCCAAATGTCAAGCAAATTTCAAGAAACCGCCAGGAAAAATAATACAGGAGTTAGGTCTTCAAGCTCTGTAGTAAACAAATCAATACGCATATTGTGCATTTCCGCCTCATGTGTATTTCCTATCATGCTTTACAAAAATGTGTTGCACACACATTTCCCAGCTGTAAAGCGTGTGCAGGAATAACTGTGAGGTAATGATGTGATGTGGTGGCTGAGACATGGGGGATCATTGTTCAGTCGTAAGTGTTCACTTTAGTTCTCCAGAGTACGAGAGCCTCCTTATAACTGATATGCTCCAGGCAGCATAGCGAAAAATAGGAAAAACAAGACTTTTTATCAAAATGTAGCAATACTTGCAATCTCTTCTTTCGATCTTCTGCAGTGCGCCGCTGTGCTTTCCGTGTGCTTCCGCTGGATGTCATACAAAAATAAACAGATTGTGCTTCACTGTCCCGCATTGCATCACACTGCACACCCGGGGGAAGAATGGAGACTTAAACGATTCCCGTGGCGAATAAACAACAATGGATGTGGTTGGTGTGTGGAAAGAGACAAAACAAGGAAGAAAGGAGTGAGACGGGGCGGGTCGCACTAATCAAACTCCCTGCACTGGATGATGCTTGGAGTTGGTTCAAGAACCAGAGTGAAGAAAACTCCACTCACCCAAGTGACAGATAGAATAGACGAAGTTGCTCTCAACAGTCAAATTGTGCCCAGGGTTGGCCCGGGATGGATGGTGTTAATTTCAAGCCCTGATTGGTGATATGTCATGCTGTTCCAACACAAAAACAAAGAAATGCAGTTGGCAGTACAATGACTAGCCAGCCGCAGCAGCTGCAAACCACTCACAAACAAAGAATTGTAATTTTGGGCAAAACCCTGATTTCAATCCAATGTCATTACTCTTATTAAGTATAAGTACGACTAAAACTACATGCTTAGTGTTAGGGAAATACTGTTGTTTGATCATAATGGTTAGCTATTACAAAAGCCGACTACCATGATAAGAGGGTGGAAGTGAACCTTAAAGGCATATTATGCAGGATTTGTCGGATTTGTTGGCTATTTTCCTATTCTCTTCCTTGTTCCTATTGATTATGGTAATTGAATTATCAACATTTTTAGTCAGTCATTGTAGAGGCATGAAGGTTTAGTGACCCCGCTCGACACGGCTGTACAACGGACTCCATTATGTCAAGCAATAAGAGCGATCAGACAGGTTTTAAACAAGTGCCTCTTTAACCTTGGCCTTCATTCCCACTTCAAAAAAAGTGGTTGAAATGTGGTGTTTGATGGGCCTGATGTTCTGTGGAAAATGGTTCAAACTGTGTTTAAATGTCCCCAGTCTCCCTGGGACTAAATTGAAAAGCTTGATAAAGAACTTGTTTAACACATTTCAAAATAAAAGTGGCAATTTTAACAGTTTGGGTGAAGTCATTCTTCTAAATAAGAAATGATAATAGGGTTGAATTTAGAAAACCTGGCCTGATGGGCTCCATCAGAAAAAAAAGTGTTATCTCTGCCTTCTGCTTGTTACATGAACTGTAGGTGTTCTCCCTTTTGTTTTCTCTGTTGAGCACAATCCACTAATGTTGTCTGCGATTAAGGGACCTCCAGATTCTTCCTAGAAGTGCTTTTAAATCCTCCCCAATTCCATCGACTGTTTAGCTAGGTACACCCCTCAGAGAAGCCAGCAGAGGGCTCAACCGCTGGTGGGAGAGGGGGGGATTTAGATACTCCCTTGTGAGGACAGCCAAACTCCTGTGATTACTGCATAATCCTCTCCAGCATATCATGTGCATCATGGCAGCGCAGTGAGCCTTTGTGACATCACAGGGGCAGGCTGATGTGGAGCTGCTTAGTCCATATTTCTCTCTGTCTGTGCCTCCCTAATGCTATCTCTCCTAACCTCTGTCTTACTTTGTTACTCTCCAGCACTGTTTCCTTGCTTTGTGTTCCCCCCGTCAGTCGCTTTCTGTCTCTCACTCCCTCCCTCCTCATTGTCTGATGGTTTGGGAGGACGGGGGAGAGGCGGGGAGGAGATCAGTGGGGATTATCACTGTCTGGAGAACACGGATGGATTTGTACGCCATCTCCGTAGTTGGATGTTGTGCCAGCCTGCCCTCGACTAATGGGACAGTGGCGCACTGTCGTAGCACAAGTTGTCGTCACTCAAATGCTCTTTACAGGCAAAACTGTCGCTCTGGTGACTCATGCAGGCAGTTTTCTTCAGCACGACTCCGTAACAGCAATCCATTTGCGGACAAATATGACAAATTACAAAAACAACAAAACATTATGTAGGACCTGGGATTGAGTAACACGCAGGGGGTTCAGTGAAATTCAAAAATTAAACCTGAATCCGCTTTATTAAAAAAAGAGTAAGCCCCTGGCTCCCTTACTCTCCTATTTTAATCTGCCTCCCTGCCGTCTATTTTGTGTCCTGCTCTTCGTCATCTATCGCTCTCACTCGGTCTTTCAGTCACGCCAGCTTTCTTCTCTGGTCAAGGCCGGGGTCACGGGAGTTTGACGAGGACCTTTTTAAAAAATGCAGCAGCAATCAGAATCCCGTGCAGAGCAGGCACTTCCAGTTCTGGATGGCAGTCACGACCGAGGGTCCCGCGGTACACTTTTTAAACGAGCCTTTCTGTTCCTCCGCTTTGGAGAATCAAGCCTTTTTTATACTTTATGTCAGTAACCCAGTGTAAGAATGCATGTTCAGGGACTTTTGAAGTGATGCTCAGAAATGTAGCATCCTGCAGTATGTCTAGTTTCATTGCAGGCTCATGACATATAATGATTGGTATATTTATTCAGACTTTTTTATGTCAGCGTTGAAACAAAACAAACATCAATTGGACCATCACCGCTTTTGAAAATGACATCTGAAATTTGGCCTACAGGGGAAGAGTACTGAGCCTCGCCTCCCCACTGATGCACTTCTGGAAAGCAAGCAGGAAGCGATCTTAAAATGCTTGTCATGTCTATTTCAAGAAGTCTAAAAATTGTGTGTGTGTGTGTGTATCTGCTTCTCTGTAAGAATGTGGATTCTCATAATATTTCTGACAGGCATTAGTGTGCCTCCACAGCTCATCTTGTGCTATTTCCTATTGCAAATGACATATTTTACGTTCGTGTGTCTGGTTGTTTTTTTAATATCTTTAATGAGCCGGATCGGGTAACTCGATGATGACGCATTCACACCTGAGCGTTCCTCACTCCGGCTGCCAGCTAATGCTGGGGCTACTTTGCATTTTTGCTGCATCAGTCTGTGAGTTAAATTGTAAACCAAAGCTTTGTGCCTGCTATATGCAGCTGTGAAGAGGACTTTTTTCAGCATTTGTAAAGTTGTTTCATCTCCTTACCATATGGTTGAAGTAGCAAGGCTATAATTGACTGACCATATATGACAAATGTTAACATTAATCTACAGGAGTGCTGAAAACGGTATTGTTCAGTCAACATTTCTCAACAAAAGATAGCTCATGAGACACCCCCAAACCTCATTATAAGCACCATTTTTTGTATTTCGTTGTACGGACAGATAGGCTACTGTACTTTAGCCTAGCCTACTTACAATAGGCTGTATAACAGGAGGAACAGTTTGATATCATGATAAAAATGTCTTTCTAACTAAGATTAAGATGGAAAGAACAATACCACTTTAAAGTTTGTTGGCTAAAAAGGCCAAAAAAAAAGCTACAGTGACCAGGTAGTTAGCTTAGTTAGCAAAAGAAACTGGTTGCAGTGGAAACAGCTAGCCTGGCTCCGTCCAATAGGGAAAATAAATCTGCCTTCTGTACGGGCAAATCTGAATCTCATAGGTTAACAACTTATATACCAACACAATTTATTGTTATTTTAAGGGTGTATGGTGTTATTTTTGGCCAGATAGGGTGACTTTTATGGATCCGTCCACCATGTAGGCTAAGCTAACCCCTGTAAAACGGACTGGAGGCACATTCACGGCTTTGGAAACGTTAGCTAAATGGGCTAAGTAGTAATAATAATGTGAGTATAATCACTTATTGAAGTCACAAACCTACATCTTCATGAATTAATTATACGCTGTACCAATAGCGCTGAGAAAGAGGATTAGCGTCCTGTTATCATGGAAAATGGCGGTTCCTGTTGAGGACGTGATGGAAGTGTTATGGGGGCGAGGAAGAAGTGAATACTTTCTGCATGATATCCTCAGAGGCATAATACATGTGTGATTCTGACAGAAGTGTTAATTTGTTGCTGCAAATTTACTTATTTAAGTATTTGAAGACCTGTGAGGTGGAATGATATGATTTTTGAAAATAGTCAGTCAAAACAACCCTCCAAGTGTGTGTACGCCGAAAGGGCGAGAGATAGTCCCCAGCTTCGAGGTGGATGCTGAATGTAATGACGGTCTCTGGCATTTGAGTTGTCAATCAGCCTGTCAATTAATCACAGCCGTCAGCGAGGGTTTCAGAAAGTGCTTAGACATATCCCTGCATGCTCTCACAGATGAAAGGAATGTCCGCTCTATTGACAGAGCCATTTTTTGCCCGGCGTTATTCACAGAAGCTTGGTTGGAAATACTCCGGTCTGGATGTAGGCACAGCGGCATTTCATAAATGATGGCTGAACAAAATCATTACTGAATGCTCAAAAAACAACTTTTTATCATGCACAAATCAGTATATGAGGCCTCCTATATAAGCCAATGTACTTTCGCTCTTAAAACATCCTGAAAAAATGATTTTATGTGAGTAATTCTGCTTGTAGAAAACAAGTCTTTTGTAAAGATTCGCTATCTATTTCCCGCATTTAACCATACAGTACGACAACACAGAATCCTGCCATTCACACATTTATTCTTGGGATTGTCACACACACTGCGGAGTGAGGTTAAGGGGCTTTTTCTTATCATGTCTTGTATATAACGTATATCCCCTTACAAATATAGTAGGCTGTTTGAATGCATATTTTATGAGACTTCTGTCTTCCTGCATTAAGAAACCCACTGGTTTCCTTTTTAATGGTACAGCTTTAATGGGTGCCGCTAAACCTCAAAGCCACATTCACACACATGCTCGCTCTTGCGTGCAACCCATAACAATAACACACTCAATTCACACTGTCACAATGTAAATGAATGTGCATCAGGTTCACAGTGGGAGTGACTACATGAGATGAAGCCACATAAGATAAATGTCAGGTTTTGCAGAGTAAATAATAATCATCCATCATCAGGGATCAGCTCCTGGACAGTGAACAGACCGGAGAGAGTACTGGAAAATAAATATCCTGGTTAAGATTCTAGTGATGCATCTGTTTTTCTGTGCAACTCGCACGAGTGTTCTGCTCCTCCACTGATCTTTTCATCTCATATGATATGTAGGAGTGGGTGCTCCAAGAGGGCAGATGAGCCGGTGCAAGAAACGAGGTGTCGCAAGCAGTGGGCAGGCAGCGGTGATGAAGAGAAAAAGGATGTGGAGGTTTCTTGAGTGCGCCTTCTGGAAGTGTCAAGTAGAACGTGACAGGATAGGAAACACTTAAAATTTACTCGCTTGCTTCCGTCAGACACGTAGCATTCGCTAATAAATTTTAAAGCAAACATAAAGCACACAGTACTGCATACACATTGGGTCGTTTGCACTTTTGCCCGCTTTAGTTCCGTACCTGAAGATTTTAGCTTCTTGTTTACAAGAGGATCTTGCAAAAAACTCAGCAAAACTTCTTGTAGGAAACAGCTCAACCCCAGGTGGATTAACACATTAAATATGTTAGAAGATTGAAAAACAGTACACAGTACGACCTTCAACACACATGCCATCGCCAGCAATAGCCTTGTGCTTCCAAAGAATCTCCACAGACCCAAGTTGTTGACACATTATTATCTAGAAAATACCATGAGAAATAAAACTCTTCTCCGTCTGCTCTCTGTTTAATCTCACCTGATATTCTTACGGATATTAACAGTTTACATGTTAGGGTTGCAAAAAATGTGAGGACCCAATCGCGAGACACAGAAAACAGATCCAAAAAGAACCAAAGAGAAAATACAAAAAACAAAAGACGTACAAAACCAGAGGCTCAGGGAACACAGGCGGGAATCCAAAACCATGAGGAGCAAAACAGACAAACTGAAAAAGAGAGAGTGGGAAAAAACAAAGACAAAGAGCAAGGTGAAACTAATAAGGCAACCAAAAAAGGCGAGAAACCAGACAATGACAGTAAGTAGAAAGTAAAACATGACACAGAAGGATGAACTAGAATGGCACTCAGTAGAGTGCATACCTCCGCCACATCCCAACGGTCCCTTTAAATTCAATCAAGCCTAATCCAAAATCAATCGCCCTTAACCAGAATTTGAGCAGATCTCACTGGGTATGACATTTAAAACCCTGACAAAGTGTTGAGCTGCTGAGTGTAGTCTAGTTAACTCTCCCCACAGATCTGGATGTGCAGCGAAATCCGTCATATCCATTTGGATATACTTCCAAAACTTTGAAACCTTTGAAACCTTTTTAAATCCCCATTTGCTCAGCTGCACATCGGTGGTAGTGGCAGGTTTCTATCCCTCTATGAAAAAAAGACTTTCCTCTATCACAACATACTTAAATCTGCTCGATCAGTACTTTTAGATACCAGCCACCCAAAGCTGCTTGATTTTATCTGCCAAGATCCATTAGATATTCGCTGAGAAATTAACAAGTCTGTCTAAAAACACCCCATCTTGCAATGTTAAAAATTCCTGGATCTGTCCCTTAATCCAGATCTGCACCAAAAGTTAATGGGGTCTATTTTGAGCCAAGACCCATCCTCCATCCAAGTTTTGTGGAAATCCGTTCAGTGGTGTTTGTGTAATCCTGCTGAGAAACCGACCAACCTTGACAAACGGACACGGGTGAAAACATAACCTCCTTGGCGGAGGTAATCATACTCAGACAAACTCGGACAGTTTTGGTAGCAAAAACTTGCAAATCACTAAATGTAAAACTCAGAACAGAACACATCCCTCTTTTTGTATCAAAGGCTAAGTTTCCGGTATTTAATACATGCTCAGTGAATTTGTTTGGTGCTGAGCAGCAGAAATGCATCCTATAAAAGGCAGATAATGAGAACACAGGGGAACACACAGGAAATGTAGACCCCAAATTATGTAGCACTGATACAGTAGTTACTGTGGAAGAGATGGCAATGGTCAAATAAGGTTGCAGAGATTGGTGCACTAATTTGTCTTGCATGTATGCCAACCTTTGTGTGGAATCCATTAAAAAACTGCGAATGAGAGAGAGCGAGAGAAAAAAAAAAATGACAATAGATGCTCGAAGCAGTCAAGTGACTCTTCACCCTCAAACAGCAAGGTCTGAAGTGGCTATTGGTAAGAGCATATTGGCTAGCTGGCTGGTGTGCTGTCAGAATTTCTCCATGACTGGGGGATGATGGCGCCAATAGGCCCACTGACACAAAGATGGCAGGAAAGCAGAGAGCTGCTCGTGGCGCTGAAGTGAGAAGCAACAGAGGCGTGTTTGTGTATGTATACGCCTGGTGTGTTCGGGTGTTGTATGGCAGCGGTTGTACTATCGTGTTTCCAAAAGTAATCTCTGCTTTGGTGATGTGTTTGGAAGGCGTGGGCCTTAACTGCAGAGTGTGAATGATAGACGGGCTGCCAGCATGGATGGATGAAGTGTGTTGGCAGTGCTGACGCTTGTCCGTGCCAGAGCCCGGCACACATTGTTCATTCTTGGCCTCTAATCCATGTGATCTGAAACAGAGGTGCTGACTCCAGTCAAAAAAAGCCCGAGCACCTTCATTAAAGAAAGCTACCCCCTGCTCACGGTTAGACGTCACGGTTTTAAAAATAGCTCCTCGGTGAAAGAACACACTCTCTCGACGTCGGTCCAAATGCATTTCATATTCAGTCTGTGCGCCTCAAATTTGTCCCCCTTTTATTAGCCCTCAGGATTTTGATTACTCTCCAATTTCAAGCCCAGCCCCGACAGTTTTCCATCTGATCCTCAAGGCAGAAAACAAGCCTCTCTCCACAGTTAGCTGCTAACACCGAAGAAATCATATTTCCATGTGCAGTAGCTCAATAATGCTCTCCCAGGAACAACATTTTCTCTTAACTGTGGGGTTTTTTTAGTGATGCATCTCTAAAAGGTGAGGCCCTGTGAATTTTCTCTACCTACAGCAGAATACAAGACAATCGTTATTTGCGCCACACCAGGGAATACAGCGCTGAGGGTTGCACTCGTCTTCACAGCCCTGCTTTGAATGCATATTAACAGGTAGAACGAAGCACTTATCATTTAAAGAAGATTACGTATTATATCCCAAATGCTGGCCCTGACTTGTTTTATCTTACGGATATTTCTAGTGTGCCTGCAGCCATCAACCTAGACTTTGTTCTCTCTAAGCCCTATTAGTTAGATTAAATTTGAAATCTGTTACTTCTACCCGTATAGAAAAATTAATTGAAATTGGATGAGAAAAGGTACCACTCCTTTTACGGAGTAAGTTATCAACGGCGGCTCATTTTTTTTCCTTCACGCCCTCCAGCGAAGACTCCGAAATTGGAATCTATTCAAGCTACAAGTCAATTTATATCCGGTTAAATGTTGGCAGTGGCTGAGTATAAGCAAGTACAGTTTCAATGGATATCCCTATGCAAACAACAGACTTTCGTGATAAACACTGCAGAGCTCGCCGTTGTGAGGGATATGAATCCAGGTCATGACTCTGCATGTTCTGTCCACATAGCCAGGGGAGACATCACATCGCATCATCTGGCCATAAGTGGACATGTTTGTTCTGACTAGTCCAGAGGATCATCCCCCTCCCTCGCCACCCTCCCCACCTCCAGCTACAGATTTCCCGCGCTTCAACTCTGCTTAAACAATTCAAAGTGACTGGCTGCTCCTGTCAATGTCATCACCTACCAGAGTGAGATCATGTCTCATCCACCCACCCCGCGAGCGCCAGTCTCACTTGAGAAGGAGTGTGGGAGTGCTGGGGAGAGACACTCTCAGATTCTAAAGGGCAGGGACGGCGGCTTCCAAGCAGGGCGGCGAGGAGCCCCGGACGACGTGACTGCAGATTCTGTCACTCGGCGAATCAAAGGAGACGCTGACGCTGATGTAAAACCAGAGGGGGCTCCGTGTTTGCTTGATCCTTACATCTTCATGGTCGTGAGAGCACGGAGCGAAAACAGCCCAGAAAATAGAAGATTCATAACCTTCTCCTCCAGCCCCCTCAGCATAAACTCATTTCTATGCTCAATTACAGTTTATGTCAAATGAAAGATGCCACAATTAATGTTTATGACTGATTAGGCATTGAAGTGTGGCTTATTGTTTCATGGGGCATTGAGCTCGATGTTTGTTTAAGGGCTGTAAAGACGAGGCGTTGTCTTGCCATTGTCATGCATTTTAATTACCACTTGATTGTTTGATTATGTCGAGAAGGACACTTTTTTTTGCACGGATTAAGGGAAAAGTCACATGACTGTTGGAGGAAATAAGACGGAGGCGATTGCGGGCGTCCTGAAATTGTATAAGGGCGACCATGAAAGCAGACTGTCATACTCACTCTATCGATACCATATTCGCAAGTACTGGTGGCATCACACATCATTAATTAGTGAAATTAATCACGGCGCGGGAGCCTTCAATACATTTTAGGCCTGCACACTGATGATAATGCCTTTTGTCTTCTCAGCGGCTGTAATGGAGAGTGAGATTTACTGAAATGAATGTCTTGCGGACAAATTTATTGTATGTTGAACACAGTCTGCAGGTCATTCTGCCATGCAAATTAAATTACACTTGTCTTTAGCACAGTTTCAAGGTGCACTATGTCGTTTTGGGGAAGAAGTTTTAATCGGAAGAGAAAGATTCTTTATGCCTAAACGGACTGAATAAACAAACTCTTGTTTTCATTACTGAATAAACAAACTGACCTTAAAGGCAACGCAGTTTCATACTGTTTTAATTTGTTTATATTTGGCGGACCCTGCCATCTTTCTAGCTTCAAACAGCGTTCTGGGGACCTTATTTTCCTCTGAGAACAGCTTGTTTATTCAGTTATGGAAAAAGTAAATATAACTGAGTTTGTTTTATTACCTCATTGTTATTGTGAATATTATAAGTTTGAGTTTGTAATTTCTTCTCCACAACTACACAGGGCCCCTTTAACTCCTCTATGCACATTGTCAGACTCTGATCTATCGTGTAAGCCATGCCATGGAGTCTGTTTGTAGGTTCAAGTTTTTGTATTCAACTATACATAACCTGCTATTGTCAGAAATCTATGCTGAAAATGCTATTACTCATTCCCACACAGTACCACAATAACATTCAGCCTTACAAAACAGAGCATAATACAGTAAGTACCATAGTGTTCTCACCTTTATGTGGACAGTGACATTAACAGCAGCATTGTGAACGCTGCTCGGTCCTCACAAAGCCAAGGGCGCAGGAGATTTCTGGCTTTGTCCGTCTTTTTTATTCAACGGCAATAAAATAAAACAGCTAAAAAAGGAAAACTCAAAGTACTCTCACAGTACGCAAAAGTATAACTTTCCCTTCCACTCCTTTCTGCCTGCCTCACACCTAATCAAATCACTTTGTATCTCCATAGCTCATTTGCCAGCACCTACTGAGACAGGGCCATATTTAAAGAAGGGTTAATTGAGTGCACTTACCTCCCGCGACCCGCTAGTCCACTCCTGACTCTCCACAGCTCTTAGAAAGGCACACGCTTTGGCATTTCCGTGCATTCATGTGTTGTTTGTGGAGCCTCTCAGACAATATCCATTAGCAAACACAAGATTTCGGAACAAAAGAGCGGCAAAGGGGAAGGATGAAAAAGATCTCAAGAATCCTTTTTCTGTGGTTTGGCAGATACGGATCAATAGGAAGCCTCGTTTTTTATCATGGGAGTAATATCCAAACACTACATAAGACTACTGGATCTGCTAGGAAAATGAACGGCTGTGTGTTTTAAGTGGCTCCACATTTACAAGCATGTATTCTGCATTCTTGACAAGTTTGCTTTCTCTGTAGGGAGGTTTGAAACAGACAGCGTCAAAAATTAATCAAGAGAAAAAAACAATGTCTCAAAGATGTTCTTTTAATGTAAATGTTCATAAATAAATTCATAAACATAAATACATTAATGTACGGAAATGGAATATTAAATGGGAAAGTAAATAGATTAATGCAACGGCAAAAAAATGTATATATATATAAGACATATTCATTTATTTATTGAAGCTTTTATTTATTTATTATTTTTGATATCGACTGTTTCAGTCCTCCATATCTCTAAGCCTCAGAATATATTTTACATTTGTACTTATGATTCTGGTGACCACCTCATGGGTACATAGAAAATAAATCCCCTACTTTCTTCTGCAATTCTCACAGTTTTTATCCTACGTTATATTTATACACGCCCGGAGTCAAAGTTCTAATCTGCTTGTTAGGCTCATTAGTCCTTGTCTTATTTTTTTTTTTTTTGCAGTTTTTCATTGTGCTGTTTTGCATTTTTGCTTTAAATTATTTATGTTGACTCTCGACGAGGATAATGATTTCCAACTTAGTCGCTGAGAGAGCAGGTAAGCAGAAGCTGAGAAGTCGTGACAGAAATATCAAGGGAAATATAAGGGAGATGGATGGCAGGCTTTGAATTGCTGTGTCTATCACAGCCACATTCTTTGGCAACTCCATTCGAAATGAAACTCACTTCCAAATCATCAGTGTCAGATTTATTTTACATTCATTTCCGTTCTTTTAAGATATTCCCATTTTGCATACAGCGTGTTTATTGTAGCATATTTCAGTTGAGGATGGGGTAGATGCTCATTTCCCTTCCTACACAGTCGGGTCTCTTGCTCATGACCTGTTATCTTTCATTTTCACCCACAGCATGGGAAATAATGGGCTCAAGGGCAAGCAGTCAGGGAAAAAGCTTCTGGAAATAGATTAAGACATGCCCTGCACACCAACCCCCTCTACCTACACTCCCCACTTCAGTGGGATTCATTTTCCTTTTCATTTCCCAGGCCACTTCTTCACTCCGTCAAATCTCTGTGTGTTTTGTCTCATCTATTCTGCAACGCCTGGGCTGTTTTACCGTAGGCGCCTAAAGGTGCAATCAAGAGTATTCAACTTTCAAGTATTTATAAATTGGCACACATTCATCAGTTTATGTGCAAAACTATTACCTTTAGTAAAAAAAGGCAACATAAGTGCTTCCTGTCCACTGTTACCATGATTTTAATTCAAGGTTTATACATCTCATCCATTTAAAATGGATGTTTGATGCTTTCATATACAATAACAATGCTTTCTACACTAATGTTAGGTTGGAGAATATACCTATTGGGCCCAGACTAAAGAGAGCAGTTTGAGGTAGCAAAGTCACACATGTAGTCGAGTCTATGTTCTCAGAGACTGTGATTTCTTCCTGTCAACATCACTGAATTTACCATTAACTATTTATGTGAATAGTTTGTAATTGTAATCTTTGACCATCAAAACATAGGGGTAGACATCACATTTTCTGTGTTACCATGTTTGGTTTAGGAGATATGATTAGTAAAGTAAAATGGCCGCCATTTCCATCACAATGAATTTTTTGCTATGGCTCCAAACTCAAAATAAACAGTGGCTGTATCAATTAGATTAAAACAATATGCTGAATTACATGCCTGCATCTTCTCCTGTGAATCCCTCATTTGTGTCAAGTCATTTTGAATCGAGGGAGGGACCCCCCGACATTTGTTGTGATGTGGAACAGATATCTTTTGGGATGATGATGCTTTTTTTTTTTCCTCTCATTATGAAGATGGGAATTTTAAATATACCAAGCATAGAGTTACACATAAAAGATGAAAGGGGAACAATACTATCCCTCTTAGAATTTGCCCATGGTTTCCTCAAGCTAAATGCTGAGTTGGTGACACACACTCAGAGCTCATGAATTATTCAGTAGCCTAGATTCATTTTTGCAAAAAACTTGGACTGGAGGTGATTATTATATCTACTGTCTTCAGGGTGAATAAACACTGTTGCTTTTGCTTACCCCCCCACCCCCCCACATTGTATATTCTTGGTCTTGAAGAGGATGAATATATTAGCTACAATATGAAGTAGCTCCAAGCAGCTTACATACTGTATGGTGTTAATTCAAATGTGTAAAACTGGAGAACTGACCAAGCGGCTTTGGGTTCTTTTTAAGTTTCTGTTTGTTTTCTCTGTTTGTCTTCTAAATATAGGATTCTTTATCAGACGTGAACATATAGAGCCAGTTGCCTATACTGACTAATTTGCCTGATCCTATCTAACTTGATATTATCTCAGGCATTATCCTCTTTTCCCACTGGCAAAACTAAAGGCCTACATTAATTAAAGGCTTCAATTAGCATCTTAAAGATCAGACCTTAAAGGAGACCTATTATGCTTTGTGGTTGTTTTTTTTTCCCTTTCCTTCAGTTTCTTGAGCATGTAAAATGTCTTGAAAAATTAAAAAGCCCAAAGTCCACACCAAAGGGACATAAACACTGCACCTAAAGTGCCTGAAACACCTCCTTGACTTTGTATCATCACACTACATCACCATGTCGCACAGTTGCATAATTAATGCCTATATTCATGATAGAATTGAGGCTAACAGGAAGCTGAAAACAGGACAGAGTCGACTGGAGACTCGGTGAGCAGTGCTGGCTCAGGCGTGTGTGAGCTGACCAATCAGAGAAGACTGGGTATTTGGTAGGGGGGGCCTTAAAGAGACAGGAACTAAAACAGAGCGTGTCAAGCAGAGTTGCAGCGGACAGTATGATAAAACTGATACATTTAAAATTATGAACCTGAAAAATGAGCATAAATTGTCTCCTTTAAAGGTCCAATAAACTAACTGCTAGCTGTCTGAATTTCCTGCTGGCCCCCCAACTTCCCCAGAGCTCCAAGCTCCCAGTTGGACCACTAGCTGTACCACTAACTGAGCAAACTAGCTAATGGCAGATACAGTTAGCAGCAGTTAGCGGTTACTCTGGTGATATGCTGCCCCCCTATTTGTTTGGAGTATGCATTCAACAGGTGGCTAATTCTTACATATTGCACCTTAATGTAACCTTTATGCAGATGAGCTTCAACTAATTATTTCTGACCTATTCCACCAAATACATTAAGGTTTGTTTTCTATGTTGTCTTACATGTTCTGCACCTAAATAGAAAACTTGAATTATAATTCACAGTTGATCAGTGTAAAAAAAACACTATGCACATGGTTCACAGCTTATACAAAATTTTAATTACAGTCTTTTAATAGAAAGGTGATAATATGGACATATGATCATGCTTATAAGCAAATGTGAGGGGGAAAATAAACATATTGTAGGTGAAAAAGCTGCAGCAAGCAGTAAACATAGTTTGTGAATGTAATTGGGAGCCTCCGGATAATGAGGTAGAGGGCTGGTTTGGAAATTAGGATTGCAAAACATGGAACGTTTCAAAGACAACATTTAATTTGAAATGCATTCTTCAAAACAAACACGGTTTTAATCATGCATGTTTGTTTATTGTTTAATTGAGCTGAGCTATACAGGGCTTCATGATTTCAACTTCTTCATATAGGAAGTAACATACGATTTAGCCAAATGACAATGGATTTGGATTATATGCTTTAAGTTTGCCTTCCCGTGCAGGGTGATAGTAAACCATTTATGGTAATATGCTTGGTTGGTTCATGAGTGGCCAGCTCTGATAAAGCACTGTGTCTAATTAACACGCTGACAGCAGCACTGTCTGGGCAATCACACTCTTCCAGTTTATTAAAGTGGTTAAGGAAGTCACTCCGGCCCTTGGGGGACTGGTACAGTAATTTTCCCCCTGCAAGCCAGATGATACGCCCAGAGATGAGGCAAACCGAGTGTGACTGTCTCTCCCTCTTGCTTTCTTTCTCTCTCATTTCTCCCTTCTCTCCCCATTTTCTCTGCCTTGCTCCCCATGCCTCCCTCGCACATCAGTATCTCTCCTCCCCCCTCCCCCTTTTTTTCATCTCCCCCCCTTCCCCACCTCGGAAATGTAATATCACATGCATTTTTCTGGCCTTTTATTAATTTTTTTCCTTCTGTGATGGGAGTCTAAAAATAACTCTCACAGCAGGAAATGCTGACTTCTGCTACCCACACCACTTTAGTGTAAACAACGAGACATTCTGATTGGTCAAGACAGGCTTCTAATAGCAGCGCAGGAGAGTTGAGCTTGATTGGTGTCTAGTCAGCAGCAGTAAACAGCAACGGCATAACACAGAACACTTTGAAGCTGCAAACAATAATTAGCATGAGAGATGGAGGAGACACGGTTATTGTATTTACTACTTGGCACCCTGAACTGTAATACTTAATATACGCTTTCAAATATTATTAAGATGATGCTTTATTCCTGATAATTGTTGATTTTTACCTGTAAAGGAAATACATTCATGAGATTCCACACATTTTGACAGACACTTTCCTTTCTGTACTTGTCAGAGGTGCATGCATTTACTGTTTTTTGACGTGCAACAATTAAGGAAGATCATCAGTGCAAAAAAAATACTCTGAAATGTGTGTGAATCTCCTTTTTAGCTGCACATAGGGGAGCAATATTGTACCTTCCTGCATGTTGCTGAAGACAGGATATCAGCTGGTCTGATTATGTGCATTGGGAATTCAAACAGCATCCGAGGTGAAATAGATACCCCTCTGTTTCCTGCCAGCAGTCCCTTTGTAGGGGCCGGTGTTTTTTAACAAAGTGGTTGAAGCACATCAGTGGAGGAGGCCAGGGACTAAAAAAAAAAAACAACAAAAAAAAGTATCTGTTTTAAAGGAAATCCAATTTCAGAAAGAAATGTTATCTCGCCACTATAGCTACCATAATCTTGGCACACTGGATCATTTCCCCTTTGCAAAATTCATACTAGCTCAAAGGCATCAAAGGAAATGTTTCTCCAGTATGTATAGAAAGTGATATGACTGACCGTGGCCAAATTATAGCTTTCTGAATTTCATTTTTTTCTACACACAGGGAACAGTTCAGTGTTACAAAGTACAAGGTGGTACGGCAGCATATACTTCTGTATCTTTTGCCAGATGGCAGAAGGGTGAACAGACTGTGGATGTCGTCTTTTAGTATCCTTTGGGCTCTGTGAAGGCATCCCATTTAACTGATGTCGCTGATGCTCTGTAGACAGGTACTAGTGATGTTCTGGGCGGTTTTAATCATCCGCTGTAGAGCCTTGCTGTCCTGGGCCGTGCACAAACCACAAATGTTTTCAGTCAGGATGACTTTCTACCGCTCCTCTGTAAAAGTTAACCAGAATCTTGCTCTGGAATTTAGCCTTCCTAAGTTTCTGTAGGAATTAGAGGCCTTCTCTGACCACACACACTGTTTCTCCTATCAGATATCGTCGCTGCTTTCAAAGATCTGCCATAAGGCTCATGCTGTGCTTTGTTGACAGCGTGTGTTAATGTTTTTTACAGGCGAGGCAAGTCTTGCTTGGATAGTTAAAGGCCGTTGTCGCTTCCTTCCCCCCCGCTTTGAGATATACCCAGAGAGACCTTTGGGCAGTTCTTAGCACTCCTCTAACCGATCAAAGGTCAACACTTGGCAGGGCAGTGACACTGACCTTAGGCGTGTGTGTCGTGTGAGGTGGCAAAGTCTAAGCCCTTCCGACATGAGCCATAGTGACTCAGTCAGGCTTTAACCCTCAGCGCACGCTGACTAAACTGTGTCATGTACTTTTTGCTTACCTAGCACCCAGAATGTTCACATCAGTGAGCAGTGCTTGGGTTTCTCTTTTGGTTTTTTTCTCAGTAAGCTTCACTCTTGGAGTCAGAAAGGTTAGGCGTGACATGGTTCAGAGAATCTCATGATTATTCATGTTGAAACAGCCGAAAGATGGAAAGTGCCACAAGCAATTGGCAAGATGTGAAGTCACTGTAAGGATGAGTGCGAGGGGGCCTGTAGTATACTTATCAGCTGCTACTGTAAATATACAAGATACACGAATAGAAATTGTATAATATAATTCAGTTTCTGATTTCAGTTTGAAAATTCTCATAGTTGTTCTACATTATCATCATTTACAACACATTATAATCACTATCATAATGCATTACAATTATATTATGAGTTACAATGAGTGGCCATTGGGTGATTTAAGTAAAGTAATGACATCCCTGTGTTACAGGCAGATGTTGTACATTACAAGCTGGTTATAAGTCGCCATAGGTGGTCATTGTTTGCTAGTGAGTGCAAGTAAAGTGAAATAAAACAAGATGAAGTCAATGCATGCACACAAAACAAAAATGCTTTAGCAGGTAATAACATAGAATCCATTATACTAATGTTTATGATTCATTATAGACATTTGTGTAATAATAACTAACACTATACAGTGGTATAGGCACATTATAAGTATGTTCATTATGCACCATAATGAATAATGGACATGGGCCTCATAGAAAGTGCTATTAGAACTATTTACTGAACAAGTTTTTTATATAGTACAGATATTGACACGTTTTACTCGTACTCGTAAAAAATAAATCATCTCTACCAGATACTTGTTTCAGCTGAGTACATCTCCACTCTAACCGCTTAGGGTTATGTGCCTGTGACTTCCTTCCCTGTTAAATCGCAACCCCGTGCTGAGGATACGTAAACTGCATCGTAGTTTATTTCTTCACGTTGCTTCACAGCTCACCTTCTACTGTAGCAGTGCTTGCAAGGAGGAGAGTGATAAAAATCATAGTATTTCACAATCATGTTCTCCCCTCTGAATCACCTGCAGTTTTTAAGAGCAGAATGGTAACGTAACCCTGCTGTGCCAGTGATATAATTAAGCAGCTTTTTTTCCCGCCTGTCTCTAAAGGTTAGACTTATCAAAGCAGTAATGATGATTGGAGGGAAGATAAATTACCCTCGCACTTTTCAACATGTGGGAAACTCTGTCCAACTCAGCAGCTCAGGCTTTGTGAAGGAAGCAACAACCAACCAGTAAACTTCCTGTTGAGCTATTTGTGCAGATCCGTTTGTGTATTCCTGTTCGAGGATAATGAGGCGATACCTCTACGATAAGGATAGTAATGTCGTTATTTTGAAAATATATTGAGGATTGGGGGAGGAATGGAGCGGCAGGAAAGTATTGATTTTGTGATATCTTTAAACACAGCATTTGTTAGACACCAGTGGCGCACTCAGGACGTTTGAGGGGCAGGGGCAAACAATAAAAAGGGCACCACACGAATGAAGGGGGGTTCGTGGTTTCGGGGGTCGTGATATTTTTCTAGTGACGTGAGGGTACCTAACCACATTTTGTCCACTGGAAGGGCACCCTGGAGGCATTTTATCATGTTTTATCTACAATAAGGGCATCCAAGAAGGCACTTTTGCAGCATTCTTTCGAAAATGGGGGCACCCCTGCACCCCCTGAGTCCACCAGTGGATGTTACCTACTTCTGTAGCAAGCAAGTGTAGTGCAAACTGACTGATCTTACTTTATGATATAAAAAATGCTAACAAACAGGTTTATGCTGTGCCCTTTGGAAGCAGCTACAGTTGACAGTATTATTTTCTATATATCTGCAGTTGTCATGTTAATTTAGCTTCAGCATTGTTTTGCTTTCACTGTGAAAAGGCTGTGTGTCTATTTTACAGCAAATGGATGTTTGTGTGTCTATTGTCCGCTAAGGATCACACAGCTATTATCATAAATTTCTACAAGTAAATATGTGTAACAAGGGGATTCAGGCTGATGCAGGCTATTTCCCTCTTCCCCAGTGGTAATCAGTCAGTGCACAAAGCAAGCCATTGTGATTGTAATAGCTTCGAACCTTGATATTGTATTGTTGTGTACAACATGCCCTCTTGACACCTCATCCCAGAGGTCCTTTTCAATCCGCGGAGATCCAGTTCGACGGGGGGGAAATGCAAATGCGGCCTGAAAGTTAATGTCTGCTTGAACATGAGGGGAGAGGATTGCAGGCCTGTGCTGTCAAGTGTTGCCTCAGTCAACAACCACAACCAACCCAAGTAAACACGTAGAATCCTGTTACAGCTTGACTGTTCTCCCACCAGCACCACCCCCACACCCACCCTCACCCCTCTCGAGGCTGACTTCTGCTGTCCTTCCCCCTGGAGTGGCGTTAACAGTGAATGAGGAGGCACGACTACCTCACCCAAACACATGAAAGGGAAGCCTCCTTCATGCCTCATTGACTTTGTTTTCTCTGGCTAATTTTTCCTTTCTCCTCGCTGCCCGCCTCCCGCCTCCCAAAAAACACGCACACGCTCCTGCACGCACACAGACACGCGTTCCCCTGTCCTCCCTCGCTACGCCTCACCGTTTTGATGGTGATTTTGACGCGCGGGCTGTCACGCAGCAGCTCTCTGGGAGGTAGCGATTAACAGAGCTGTCGCCATATGGAGTGAGATCAGCCGTCAAAACCCTACATAATTGGCTCAGGGAGGGGAAAAAATACTTATGTAACAGGGCTGAGAAAGGGGAGGGAGAAAGCGGCTAGGGGCGTGCACCTTGGTTTCTGCATCCGCCAATATTAAATACCCATTAAAACACTTGCAAGTGATTCATTAGTAATGAGAAACTAAACGCATCATAAAACCCAAAGGAAGACAGGAAACATCAAGCATTCTGTGCAGTAGAAGAAGAAGAGAATAATTCCCCTTAGCCCAGAAAGAGGAACTGGTGTAACAGAACGGAAACATTAGCCAGTTGTGTGCACTGATAAGCCACATAGAGAGCTAAGAAAGAACAATTTATCAAGTTAATGCACGAAAAACTCACATTTGATGAAGTCATTGTCATGTCTGCACCTAATATTGAAATGGACTTGAAGTCTGAGCCAGGGGTTTACATTGCTGACGGCCTAATTATATGGATTGGCTGCAGTAGAGCGTAGCCTATCAGCTCTGGGGAGAAATTAATTCTGGTACAGGGGAAGAGAGAGAGAGGGGCAGGCTGCAGTCGGCTTCACCGCTGTGAATTGATGGCTGCAGAGGGCTAGGCTGCTCTGTGTGTGTGCACGCACGAGGTTCTGGTTCACTTAAAGCTACACACAGCTTTACTGTAGGGTGTATTCTTTGTGATTTGTGTAGCTCCGACAGATATGTGTTGAATTACAACAACAGCCATAAGCAAGATGTAAACGGTGTTATGTTGATTCACCGCCGCCGCTGCGCCTTTTTGAGTACATAGGCGAATTTTTCTAGCTTGAACAGTGTACATACATTAGCCCTGTTTATTTCCAAACCAGTTGGTGGTCAAAGTAATGCATATCATCAGGAGGCATGCTGCGAATATTGCCTCAGAGCGACACTTTTTTCGGCATGAAGTACAGACTGTGAGCTTGTTAGAGTAGCATTCCGTTTCTGTAGCAGCTAACTAGATAGAGATATAGAGCAATTTTAAATGCAGACAATTAAAGGCAGTAATAAGAAGAGTGTTGGCTCATAAATGCTGAATTCAGACAGAAGCAAGGCTGAAGATAATGTATATAGAGTTTAGATAAGATACAACAAACAATCTTTTTGCTAACCCTATGTTAAGGTCCTTATATTAAGTGTTAGTCAATAGGTAATAAGGCCCTTATAAGTCCTTTTAAAGGTGCTTAGTAAAGGTGAATTATGTAAGAATTGGCAAAGAAAAGGGCTCAGCAGAGCACATCACCAGAGTAACAGCTCTCTACTGGCCACTGTGGCTGCCGTTAGCGAATTCGCTTGGATAGCCGTGCATCTAGTGGTCCGGACTGGGCGCTCAGAGCTACAGAGGAGTGGCGGTGTTTACACTATTAGCACAGGAGCTTTGGACTTGGATGAGCCAGGGTGAGCTGGTAAGCATGCTAACTTCAGTAGTCTCTGCAACGTAATACATAGACGTCATAATGTGAAAATTGTTATTTATTCAATTTCTGTTGATAATTTTAATTATTTTTTTTATGTTTTCAACTAAAATGATAAAATATTGCACCTTTAACATTAATAAGACTATATAACTGTTAATAACAGCATAATAAACATTAACTGTGAGATTATAAGACAGTTATAAGCACTTATAAGAGGCTTGTTAGCAGCATATTGACTGCTTAAGAATGTTAATACAAGCTTTTTTTGTTTCTTACAGTTAAACTTATTTGCCTATGTAATTGTTAAACCTTTACTAAGTGCCCCGCCCCCTTCTCGAGTACCCTCCACCCTCTTGTGAGTTGCATATGCATAATATGCTTCAATCTAATATTTAACATTAGGTACTGTTTATTTACAGTAAACCAATAATGAAAATAAGATTTGTTGACCACCCCAAGATTTTCAGTGGCCCCTTCAGGCCCCCCCCCAATGAATTTCTGGGGGCACCCCTGCATCCAAGAACATAAACAAAACCACTGGAGACCAGCTAACAATGTGTTAATCATATATCCGACAGTGCAGACATGCAACGTGCAGACAACTCTAAATCAATTCTGTTTGTTTTCATCGTTGTCTGAACCTCCTTCACACCAAAGAAAGATGCTAGCTGGCAGGGAGTGCAGATCTGCGAGCAGACACTTGACTGACGGCTGTTTTCAACTTTGGTTTCTTTGTGCACCCGTCATACTGACATTTCTGCCACAGCATGGGCAGAAATCCTGCCAGGCATATGTTTCATGTCCCGCTCGAACATCTTTAATTATTACGTTTTCTCGTAAGCATGATGTGTAAGCAGTCATGCATGGTGGCAATTTTGCTTGCACTGATTGGTCAGCCACTTGCTTTCTAATCTGACATGTCATTTACAGTGTCTGCTGCAGGGCACATCATGTAGCACCCTCACACTCTTTTATTAGCTCGCTTACGTGGAAGTACAGGCTGCATATGAGGTAATGTAGGACAGAACATCTTGCTGGCTTTGACTGCGAATGATACTTTTTTTTCACTCTGCTTACGGAAATAATTAAATGATGGCATTACTTGAAAAACAAATTTTTCAATGCTTTTAATGATAGCACAGAAAATTATATTAATTATAGTGAGAATAATGATGCACAGAGTGGGGGACATGACACAAAGGTCCTTAGAATTTCAACCAATTTAAGAACAATAAAGTAAAATTCATCTCAGCTGGTGTCCTGCAAATGAATTGTAAGCTGGCAAAGAGCAGAAGTTCCCATGCCATCACACTGTGCAAATATACTAAAGTGCTGAATTAGAGTATCAACAATGTATACACTGTTAACAGAAGAAAAATAAGTATGGATTCAAAAAGTGCCAAAAAGTAGAGAAATATACCGGATGAGACCTTTAAGTTTTATGCTGCTGTACAGATAAATTGGGGAAATATGGAGTCAGAAAAAAAAAGTATCCTGAATAGTTTATAAGTGCAGTGAAGGCATCCTGCCTCAGCACCCTGTTAATTGGCCGAGTCTGGGGCTGTTTGGCTTGGAACCATAGCACAGTCTGATTTCTGTCAACACAAATGAGCGCCTAATATGCTCTGTGTTGTATCTTGAATGGTGAGGCGGACACTCTGCAGCGCTCCGACATAGCTATACTGTTTTTTTTTTTCAGAATAGTAATCTCACTTATGCCCAGACGTTTTTGTAACGCTTCAGCGATTCCACCTACAGCACGTCGGACCTTTTCCCACAATTTGGCAACAGATCCTACGGCCTTCAATTTCTTGCAACATCCTGAGTACACAGCTGCAGAGAATGGGGCACGAGCTGGCAATGATTGACAGACTCTAACATTGTATACTCACTGAAAGGCCTCAACCTCCCAAGCAGAAAATTCTTCTCTGCCCTCTGTCTTATAATGCTTCCATGTTATCAGTCCAGTCAGTCCGACCAGTTTGTTATTTATGTGTACCATCATCCCTTTCTCATGCTTTGTGGTGACAGGTGTCAGTGGCTTTGTTAGAAATCCTCTACTAGCTCCTCTGTCTTACTTATGCTCTGCCGTGGATGGCTGTCATGGTTGGCAGCAATAGTTGCCACTAAGAGAATGTCTTAAAGAGCGACAGCATCAAAGGAATGCGCTGACTTCTTTTGTTCTGATAGAATAAAAGTTGACCAATGGCTTTGAACAGAGAAGAAAATCATACTTTTGTGCATCTTCCTTCCTTCCTTCCTATAATGAAATCTGGGACTGGGCAACAAAATACCAAATACCTCAACATATATTGCGAAAATATTGTAGGGATGACTATTGGTACTTTTTTTTGTTGTTGATGTCGATATACAGTTATAAGTATGAGAAGCCTAGCCTTTAAAACCAGGAAAAGACAACATCTACACCGCATAGTAATAAAACGCTATCCAAAATGTGAGAGGATGCAGTCCCACATCTCGATAACAATATACTGACGTGAAAAATGAGACTTTCTCCGTCTCTCTCGGTCAGAGAATATGACTTTATGCACGTTCTCGATCGCTAACAGAGAACAGTAGCTTATGTAAGTTTAGAAATGTAGTTCGCTACCATGAGCCAACAAACTGGCTTCCAGTACAGCACAGAAGTTCCACAGAGCCCCTTTAAATATATATTCGATGAGCAATGTGTCAACGTGTGACAATTAAATGCAATGTAACTTTAAAATAACATGTCATTGCATCATTTAAGTTGATATTTTGTGATTTCTGTGGGCATTTCAGTTTGGAGGAGCTTTTATTTTAGCACCTTGCAGTTCAACTCGCCACCATTTTTTTAATTTAAGAAGCAGTGTGTTTTAGATAAGATCACCGCCTCTACCTGTCAATCATGCACCACACCCATCAGTGAGATCTGAGCTCAATTTGCCTGTTTGGACAATCATAAAATAATCACTCCTACTGTTAAATGACACCATTCTTAAGAAAAAAACCCAGAGTTAATTTTATGGATCACCGTGAGCAAAAGCATCCAAGTAACTGTGACATTTAAACTGTCCAGACCAATCTTTTGATCATTTACTGGAGGTCAAAGTGTCGGTCTCGCGGGGTTGCCGATTCAAGAGCTGTAACAGCCGATGTGTCCATCAGCAGACATTTGTCCTATCAAAGCAAGACACTAATCCCCTGCCTGCTCACTAAATGTAAAGCCTGTCCGCTCTGCTCTATACGCTACAAATGTCAAGTTCTCCGATGCCACTGAAAAAAGGACCCAATCAAAGATTTGGACCACTGAAGTATGAGGATCGACATCCACCAACACTTGTTAAGTGATCTGTAAAAGCCCCGAGAAGACGTTCTCTGATAAAAGGTGGTGGTATCTTTTCAATCCCCTTTTGTGTAACATGGATCTGTACTGAAATGAATCTCTTTCACACTGTAGAGTTTTATAACTGCTATTTTTACTCATACAAGCTGTATAAATACCAGTGTTTTTCCATTCAGTTTTATCCTGGCAGCAGAGATCCGGTAAATAAAACAACAGTGGAATCTTTGAAAGTGATTGCAGGTTTGTTGGTCCCCCGCCAGTGTACAGCCATACCCCTAATCTGAACATGGCATGGTCGTACTTGACCTTTCCTTCTACTGGAATGAAAACAGTAAACATGACAAGTTGAGGTTGTGACAGAAGTTCCCAATTTTGGCTAAAACACCCACTCCTCTGACAGGAATAAAGACTGTAGGCTGGTTTGGGGTGTCACAACGGAGCAGTCATCCTGTCACGTCAAAGAGGGCCACATTAGCCATTAACCAAAATCAACATCAGTTTTGACAGCTTATTTACGGGGGGCTTTTTTTTTTTTAATGGGGCTTTTTCCATGACAATGGTTGTTTTTGGTCTGCAGGCACAAAGGAAAGATCAGCGAGCTGCCATTTCATACTGCAGTGAGGGCGGCAGCGTCAGCCGCTGTTGTTGCTATAACTGGATTAAGGTGTGCTGCGCAATTTGTCTTTTCTTAAGCTCTGCTGCCTTCCTATTTGTCAATGGTGACAATGTGACATTGCCATTTTCAGCTTGAGCCTTAACCTCAATAATGTTGTTATATCAACATTATGTGTTTAGCTGGAGGTCTAATCGGTCCAGTCTTTTGCAAACCAAAAGTGGGGTTTCTTATTTTTTCTTTTCTGTATCCTAATCCTAATGTTTGTGCTCACAGGATCTGGATTCCCTTATAAGATCATTTCAGTTTTATTTTATTAGATAACAGTATAGTATAAACCACAGATGCAACCTGCTTGTTAGGTATTAATGTAATTGTGCTGGTCACATTTAGACCATTAAACAATAACAATTTTCCTGTTTTTTTAAAATACCCCATTAATATTTAAAAAAGCACTTTGTAGCTTTAATTTTTTTGAACAATTGAGGTTATTATTTTTATTTAATATCATTTCATGGGCTGTGAAAAACCTGTATCTGCACCTTTATTCCTGTTTATAATAATTTACATAGTGTGTGAAGAAAAAAAGTTAGAATTAGGGCTGCACAATTAATCGCAATATTATCAAAAAACGCGATATGGCTAAGTGCGATATCCAAATTGCAGAAGCTCATCATGATTTTAATAGTTTTGTCAATGAAACCGTGATGCTGTAAAATGATCATTCCTACTAATTGTTGGTCATATCACAATCGCAAGTCTTGGTCTTGTCTCGGTCTCGACCTCCAGATGTCTTGGCCTTGTCTCGGTCTCGGTACTCTCTGGTCTCGGTAATGTCTTGGTCTCGGTTGTTGCGGTCGTGACTACAATACTATGCATCGCAGTATAGCTTAAAAATATGGCAACATTATTTTAAAGACATATTACCCGGCCCTTAAAAGAGTATACTGCGATGTAAAAATGCTTCTACAAAATGGCATCATAATTCTCTCTTCTGTGAAAGGAAACGCTTGAATCACAATGTGGAAATTTAAGGTGACAATGAATGTCAGGAGTCGTCGCCGCATTGATTCATCCCTCGCCTCTCTCCACTGAAGCCCTGTTTGTTTTCTATTCAAAGGACTTTATCTTGAGCTTCAGCTTGGGAGTTTTCTGTTCTCAGCTTTGAGCAACCTGCAATATCTTCTGCGCCTAATGTGCCAAATTCAACAGCGACACAAAAACAAAAAAGAACACTGAGAAATCACAGCGTTTCACACTGTCCACGAAGCCAGAATTCTCCACTTTTTGTTTCCTCGGGAGAAAGTATTTTACAGTAATTGGGAGACAAACATGCAGTCGGTAGAATATATTTGCTCGTGGCGTTCATTGAGTGGTAGCAGAGGCAACGTTGATGTGTGGAGGAACGACTGCATTGTATTCATCCCCAAATAGCTCTAAGGGAAACTTCTTTGATTAATATGTCTGTTAGGGAACGCTATGCACCGCAGAGAACCACTTTCTGAGAACACAACCATCATTCACACACAACGGTTTTGTCCGTCAGCTTTAATGTTTTCATGCGTCCTCTGATGGAGGCCATTGGGAGAATGGAGAAGAATATTTGGGGGGGAACAATATGTTTTACAGGGTCTTTAACAGTTCCTGTGTGACAGGTGAAGCCATCACCATTATTCACGTCACGCACTCACGCTGATGACTTGCATTAAAGTCAAATCCCTATGTCGGCCATTCTGAAGCCGTCCAATTAACACTGTTATCACTGCTCAATATGTACGAACTGTATGGGAAAAAGGAATAAATGTAGGAAAAAGCAGCAGATTGAGCCGGCGTGTGCAGTAGCGCGTTATCTTAGAGAATGAGGTCACTCCTGTGGTCAAAATATACCCACAGTCATCACACTTCTCTCTGCTTAGCACTGAACACACATTCCTCTCCTTCTCTCCCACACACACATGCACATGAACATAGCAGGTGGTGAGGTGTTAAACAGGCCATGATTTGGCTGGAGTTAGATGGCAGACACTCCCCGAAGGCCAGGGGGTGGCTAAACAGGATTTCACTGATCCAGCGACAGGGCGAACGCTGCCAGTCCAAGTGCATTATCCAGTGCGGGCATTTCTATGCACTTGGAAACACCCTACAGTGCTTGTTTGGCAGCATTGCTTGAGGGTAAAGCCTGCAGGTCCGTATGGGGTGGGTATTTTCAGAAACAGGGTTTTAAAACCAAGACCCTTTCCGTCTAGACAAGCGTTTTAGCCTGGTTTCAGACATAATCTCTGTCCATACTAACTCACCTGGAAAGGCCTATTTCATGGCTATTCACATACAATGGGCATGTGTGTGCTGGTGTAGACAGGAAGCACAGAACCAAATCTCCTCTGTGGTTGGTTGCTTAGTAACAGAAAATACTATTAATATTTTTTACTTTCACTGACTCTTTAACATTACCTATTAGTACTTTTTCTTCTAGTTTCTATTATATATGTAACAAGTCCTGAAATCAGGACAAAGACGATGAATCAGTGGAAAGTGACTCATAGAATCCTCATAGATTGAAATATTCTTGTGCATGTAAAAGATCTTGAAAGTTCGGCACCAACAGAAGCTCCTCTCTCCC
Source organism: Pagrus major (assembly GCF_040436345.1). Taxonomy (NCBI): domain Eukaryota; kingdom Metazoa; phylum Chordata; class Actinopteri; order Spariformes; family Sparidae; genus Pagrus; species Pagrus major. The sequence goes on along the minus strand of NC_133234.1, from coordinate 15,634,024 downwards.
ACAGAAAACACTGTTCCTGAAATGCCCCGTCAGTGGCCCCGCCTTTAACTCCATGACTATGTGACATCACATTACGTCACCATGTCACACGTTCACATAATTTATGTGTAGTGGCTAGTTTGGCACCTGAGAATTGATTTAGCACAGCTGCTTTGTTGTTGTTAGCCATGCTTGCTCAGGCGTGTGTGAGCTGACCAATCAGAGGAGACTGCCCCCCCTCCCCCAGTCTCCTTAAAGAGACAGGAGCGAAAACAGAGCGTTTCAGACGGATGGGGAATAACGTGCTGCAGCACTGGACAGTATGAGAAAACTGATGTGTTTTTTGAGCACTAAAGCATGTAAACCTATTCTAGTCGTGACCCAAAACAAAATTATGAACCTGAAAATGAGCATATGTAGCATCCATTCTGTCAGTATAGGCCTACAAACTCAAATACTCCATAATATCATGACATATAATCCAAGTTCACATTTGCAAATAATGCTAGATACACTACTAAAACCCAATTAGGAAACAAACGTGGGTGTCTTAGTTTCAAAAGATCTTCCCATCCAGAAATAAACACTGAAAATAGAGTTTCATCCTGAAGGAGTTTTCCAAACTGTCTTTTTTCAGCGACCTAAAATGGAGCATGTGTACAGAAGGCCAAAACACATTTAAAAAAAAAGAAGCTTAATTTTCAGAAATACCCGTGTACAAGTGGACAGGGCCTAACCTTCCCTCATCATTTTTTTTGGCTGCATCTGTTCAAAATCGCCACATTATCAGTGTTGTGCGTCAGTTCCCTCTCCTTCTTGTCAAGTAATGCCGATGACATGCTCGTACCTGAGGGACGAGGGAGAGCCACAACCTCTTCCTTGTTCCTGCATGTGTGACCGTGGCTGGATCAGAGCTGTGTCTTTCTGCTGGGACTGAGCAGTCTGAAAGGCATGTAATCCTGTTCCCACTGCTCCATTGAGAGCAGCGGGCGTTTGCGGGTGTGTGTAGCTGTGTGTAGCTGTGTGTTTCTACCTATGTTTATTTTTGTAGAGCTTTGGGGTGATATTGCCAGGGCCAATTTGCTGTGACTGTTTTTTTTAGTGTGTGTGTGATTGTATGTGAGAGAGGGAGCCACCTCCAAGACATGGACGGCTGTATTGTCGAGCAGAATGGGGTGGGTGACGGGGGAGATGTGCCCTGTTTAAGGGGAAGAACAACTCATCAGGGCTTTGCTTTGTCCACGAGACACACAGTCAGTGGGATTTATAATTGGGATTAACAGTTGTCCCCTGGTGAGTTTTTCCAAGCTAGTTATCATTAATGTAATCCAATTAGTCCATTCATTGTGTTTACAGATTTGTCTCTATATGAGTCATTGCAGGTGTGCTTAATGTAGACTCAATTATCAAGCTAAATAGATTCATGTATTATTTTTATTCCATATGCCTGGTTCAGAGTAGTGTGATTATAATTGTTTTTTCTTTATCTACCTATATATCTATCTCTTGTGATTAGATGTATGCTCCAATGTAGGAAATACACATGAAGTTCAGATCGTAAATTAACATCGAAACCACTTACCAACTAATGACCACTTCACTGTCTGCACTGGACAACAGAGGCTGGCATGTTCTGCAAAAAGCCTGGGGCTGGCTGCACAAGGCTACAGTGGATCCTCCATCCGTAATCATGCCTTGGCAACGCACATCATTCAAATGAGAGAGTAGCTACAGATGAAAAACACTTGCTGCCCACAGATGGCTGAAAAATAGTGTCAATTAAAAAGGAAGGACTTCGCATAGCTCACCAGCTGTTGAGGAAGAGACAAGAGTCGCCATCGTGACAATGTTCACCATCGCTGCAACGGCCCAAACGCTCCCCAGTAATCCGCAACACCATCCCGACCGGTACGTTAGCGAGAACGGAGTTGGCAGCCAAAGCTAGCAGGTAGCAATAGCCTGAATATCTCAGTTGTACATTCAAGTGGAACACATTGATATATCAATCAATTACTTTAATCAAGACGTTTGGACATTGAGGATTCAGCAGCAGCTTTTCCTAGTAATTTGTGAAATTAGCTAACTTTAGCTCAGCAGCTAAAGGGGAAACTGACTGAGTAGGCCTATTGTTTCAGTTCCAATTTGCAGTAGTGTTGCTGTTGTCACTAAATGTGAGCTTCGGTTAATTGGTCTCATTTTCTATATGCAGCAGCAGCAGCTTGTCCTGTTAATATATGAAATTAGCTAACATTAGCTAACTTTAGCTCAGCAGCTAAAGGGAAAGTGAGTGCTGCTGCTCTGTAACTTACCAGGAGTTTGTTATTTTTACCCAAAGTAGAGCACTATGCCCATGTAGTATCCACGTTTGAATTTAATAATCAAAATATTTCAAATGATTTTTGTTGTTTTCACAGTAGTGTTGTGTTTGTCACTAAATGTGAGCTTCAGTTAATTTGTCTTGAAATGTTTTATTTTATTTAAGGATGACTTAAAGGAAAAGAGAGATAAAGATATTTGTCATCGCCAGACTAAAATACATTTCTTAATCATGTTAGTATTATTTTGTAGCTCTAACTGAGTGTATACAGTAGCTTTGACCCATTCCACCCCTTTATTTATATTTAAAACTCACTCAATCAATTTAGGGAGGTGATTAACCATCAGTCGTTATGATTGATGTCAGACATGAACAAAAGCATCAAGCAAACAATCCAAAGCAAGCCAGTACAATACAAAAAACAAGCATCAGTTGAAACACTTACAGCAGGATGTGGATGGTTGTTAAGTAAAAACCTGAAGCGACCAAGTGACACAAGAGAATTCAGCTGCAGGTCACATCGCAAGAGCTTCCAAGAGACTGCAGCATGAATACTAAGAGCGGTCTTTCCAAGATCAGTCCTGACACGCTGTACCTGAAGAATCAACAAGTTAATAGAGCAAGGTAAAAGTGGACCATGGTTCCAATTTTCCAGTCAGGGCTTTAAAAATAAACAGATTCTAGATAATACATCTCAACTCCTCCTGAACAATCTTACCATAGTCATAATAAGACTTAACGAACTAACTGCAACATCGGATGCGTCCGCTGTTTGGAAAAGCAGACATGAACGACAGGAGTTCGTGTGAGCTTGGAGAGGTCCACAAGAGTGTTGATGTAATGAAAATATAACGCGGGCCTTATCTAGCTCCCTGTTGATCTGCAGCTGGGCCCCAGACGGCAAAAGATGTGGACAAACTTGACACCGAAATTACAGAGCACTGCTGGATTGCTAGTGACACACCACCTACTGCGCCTCTCCTCCCACTGCAGCACACATCAAATCACCAAAATAACAAACAGGCTCGGGCAAAGAAAAGTGAAAAATACCACTTTGCAATGCGCCCACACGAACACAGAACCCTGTGAATCTAACTCTACACAGCTGCCTGAAATACTTACACAGCTAAACCTTTCCAAGTCACAGTTTATGTGTCAAATGCAGTGCGAGGCAGCGCTGGCTAAGCTCACATTCCCCTCCTTCACAATCTGCAGTAGGACGTTGCTTGCTTTTTCATATCAATAGAATCATCCGTTGAGATGGTGTAGGGGCTAATCACATCTTCCCTCCAGTAAGCCTAAGTCCTAAACCCCATCTCAGTCAATTTTTACAGCGGCTCCTCTAATCCTCCTCCCTTTTGATGTTTCCTGCTGTTTGTATAAAATCAATAAAATATACAGCAGGAAAATGCCCTCCTCTACCTTCATCTTGGTTACTTTGAGCAGACCAAAGCCACCAAAAGAAAACTAGCTGCCATCCTACTGATCTCAGGAGTCACAAAAAGACTGAATTGTATCAGTGGGTGCTAAGACCGGCCCCCCTTTGCTATGCTCATGTATGCCCTCAGTAGCTCCATATGCCAAGAGAGCTGCCAAGGGAGCGGACAGGCAAGCTCAGTGAATGCCAATCTGCAGATGCAGGAGCCGTCAGCTCATGCATATTAAACCCACACCACCTGCTCGTCGTACATCACACCCTGCATTCTTGGTCCCAGGAATTTTAATCAACTGCGCTGACAGGAAGCCACTCTCTGGTCAGCGTAGGTGAATCATTCAGCTCCTCTCCCCGCCTTTACTATCCCCGTTCCTGCTGAGGTGGGGATGCATGTTGATGTTGCGTTTCTGCAACGTCCAGAAATTCCCACGAGGAAGGCAGGAGAGTGGCAGGGGAAGGAGCAGAATATAGCAATGAGGCAGAGGGAGGAGGGGGAGAAAAAGACTTCCGCACCTTTGAAATAGAACGATTTCGAACGGCGTTCAGCTGTCTCGTCAAGTTCTCACGCTCGCACGACGTCCCTCCTCTCCTGTTGTCCTCTCAGGTGTGAATAATTGCCTGCATCTTGTTGGATTAACCAATGAGAGAGAGAGAGAGCAGAGAGAAAAACAGCATCAATAATGTGATCAAAATGACTTCTCAATCTTTATCGATTTACACAGTATGGTCGAGGCAAAACAAGCTTCCCAAATTTCCTCTTTTCTGCTTTTCTTCCAGTCTTCTGATTACTATTTCATCTCTATGCATGATCAAAAACCGCATCTAGAGATGAGTGCTGCATAAAACAGTGTTTGAGTCATTTCCAATTCAAATATGTTTGTCAGGCATAAAAAGGGAGCATGGTGAATACCCATGGAAGGAAAATGAAAAAAGGCCGTTTTTTTTTTTTTTTCTTTTCCCCCAGCAAAGTATTTTTACACAACTGTGCGGCGATCACAGCACTGATAACAGTGCATCTCAGCTCATCAGCATGAAGAAATCAGCGGGTGTGATTTCTTAGCTCTGACCGTCATGTCAGTGAAGATGTGTCAGTAAGTAAATGAAGACACAATTAGGTACTCGTCCGACTGCACCTCAGAATCTCTGCCAGTTTCTGCTGGCAAAGCGTAATCCTCCAGAACTCCCAGGATTAAATTTTTATGCCATCTCTTTAAATATAGTCTTAAATAAGAAAAAAAAAAAAAGGCAGATGGAGACAGGCACTGCCAAGACAGGACCAAATGTGCTATCAGCCATGTGGTAACAGTTCGATGCACATTAGCCGGCAAGCCAAATATGCCACGTTTGATAAATGGTTTGTTAGCGTTGTTAATAAATTGTAATGGAGGAACAAAAGACTTTTAATGGAAATAAATAAAATGTTCTGCCGGACATGCTGTGTGCGCGCACACACACACACACACAAGCACCATTCACACATTATAAACATCGCTAAATTAGTATTTTGTGAAAAATAACTCAAACTAATTATGTCGGTGTTTTTTCATGAGTATTATGCTTCATTATGAATTTATATCAGTCGTTTCTAATTTGGAATAAATTGCATTTTTAAGGCTGTGTCTTCCTATTTTCTTTCTCACAGCCAGGTAATGCCCGAGTGTATTTTTTTAGACATAAATGGATATTGTGTAAAAGTCTCCAAATGCATCATACATCACACACGCTGCATTTAATTTCCAAGTCTCTCTCTTCTTCACTACTTTTCTGCCCTCTTGCACACTTGCTGCTTGCGTGTGTGTTTTTCATTAGTTGCACATCCTCTTTCATGGTGTCCCATTTGTAAACAGGGATGAATTATTAATTACGTAGTCCCTCCCTTAAGCAACACCACAGGTATGTATATTTCAGCAAAAAAAAACTCCAAGCTCTTATTTGTGTCTCATTTTCTGGCGTGTCCTGGAATCCAAATTTAAATTTAATGTCATTGCCGTGGCAAGAGCACTAAAGCGACCTCGCTCATTAAATATACATTTGATAGATTCAAATTCATTTCTCTGGTTGCTGGTTATTCTCTGTTATTTGCTCTGTAAGTAATGGAGATAATGGCGTTTAAGTATGTCGCCCACTGTTGAATATGAGGTAAAGGCCCTCATCCTGTTCTTAACAGCTTTTATGTGATTCCACCAGGCGTTAATGGATGTATGTTCATGGCTACACATAGCTGATGTGGCGTGTAACACATATTGTCATCCAAAAACATACACATCTGTCACAAAAAAAAGAAAAACATCGAAATAATAGGCACCACATACAGCATATTGCATGTTTTCTTTTCTGAGATCACAAGCAGTAACAACGTTTCGTCCCTCCTGGTGGTTTATTATGATAATTACACCACAAATTACAATCAATGAATCAGGATAAATTATCTGTCTACTTCTATATTACTGCATATGCCTTGTGAAGACAAATTAACGCGGGAGAAATTGCCTCTAATGATATTGTTCTTCTTATAAACATTGTTACTGAATCCAGTCTTAAACAGAAAGTCGGTAGCATTTGACAGATAACATTTTGACCTTGATAGCCAGGGAGGATCTGCAGGTCAGTAGGAGCAGAGTTAGTGCTGCCTCTTTTCAAAGCACCACTGTTATGATCCGAGTTCGGTCGGCATTGTGGCTCCGTTTGCCACCGCTGAGTCAGGCAAATGTGCAACTGAGGAGGGAAACAGAAAATCACAGCTCTCTGTCCTGATACTAACCTGATAATATGAGCCAGGTTCGTCTCAGATAACTCCACTATCAATCATCCCTCTGTATTCCTAGTATCGTCTTAAAGGGACAGTTCAAGCCAAAGTGTTTTTCTGTTCATCCATCTAGATTGTTCTGGCCAAGTTTTGGAGATATCGGCCTTAGAGATGTCTGCCTCCTCTCTAATCTAGTGGAATAGATGGCACTCGGCTTGTGGTGGTCAAAGCGCCAAAAAATACAGTTGAAAAATTCAACAACAGTGTCCCTTCCCAGAAATGATGACCCAGTTACTCAAGATAAGAGTAACAGACCTTGTTGTGAGCAATACTGAAATACACCCACCAACCGTATCACAATGCAGACGGAAGGGAGCGGAAGAGAGGCTAGCTAATGCTACAGCTCAGCTGAGGAGGACGCCATTAGTGTTTACATCCTAAGCCTCTCGTCCATGAGTAGATCCACTCTTCCTTCCGTGCGCTGATGCGGTATAGCTCTGTGCAGCGTAGAAAGAAAATAGTTCCCACATGAAACTGCTCACAACAAGGTCTGTGAATTATCTTGAATGAATCCTGGAAGCACCACAAGCTGAGTGCTCTCTAGTTCCATTATATTCCCACCAAAATAATCTAGGTGGATAAATAGCACCACAGGAAAGAGGGGAGAATATGTGTTATTGATTTTAGGGTGAACTGTCCCTTTCAGGGTACTTTTGTAGTTCTTCATCTGCAGCTTTAACAGCTTTGAGTCCAACATCGCTCAAACAGCATCATTTTCATATCTATACAGTAAGAGTAATATAGTCAATCATGTTCATGAATAACTGATGTTCGGTTCCAATGTCATTTCCTCATAGTGCTGGTTAGGAGGGAATAAAAGCTTAAAGGTCTTTCTCTCCCTCTGCAGAAGGCTGGATGTCTGTTCTTTTCTTAAGGAAACAGTACCAAACAGAATTACAACTCTCCGATGTGAATCCCAGCTCCCCTGGTGTTTGTACCAAGCCTATTGTATTGGATATGCAGGTTGTCTCTGACAGTGCAGACACATTGCACCTCCAACAGAGGTATAGTGTACATCAGACAACAAGCAAGCCGAGCCTTCTGCTTGAGCGCAGCGCAGGCGATTTTTTGGACTCACAGCGAAGTCTCTTGGCTGCAAAACACTTGCACTATGTTGCGTGGGTGGTGGAGCCGAAATTTCGAGGTCACTTTATGATCTGCTAGGAGCTGGTTTGGAAGGAGGAGGGGAACTGGAACTGCAGGGGCTGACTTGTTGTTGTGTACGGTGGTCATCCAAACTTTAATCAAGATTCAGCTGACACAGGGTCAGGAGATAATGTAGATAATTAAAACTTTTCATTAGGGAGTGAATTGTTCCCTTAAGGTTCAGTGCATGTTTGATGTCTTCTGGGGTCTGCTTTATTAACCTGCTGCCTTGGGCCTGTCACTGTGAACACAGTCAAAATGCTTTTTAGTTCACCTAATAAAGATGCCATTAGATAATGACTAGACTCGAAGGTCTCTCTGCCACCAGGAAGGAAAACTGTACTTTGAACTCCTGAATGCACCCTGCAATGAAAAATGGAACTACAATAGTACTTGTAGAGCGCATAGCTCCCGTAACAGTCCCCTTTAATTCAATCAAATCTAATTCAATATCAAACTCGGTTAGCCCTGCATCACTCTAACTCATGAACCACCCATTACTGCTTACATGAGACCTATCACGGTTTTTATTTTCCGTTCCTTCAGTGTTTTATAGGCTCTTGTGCATGCACAAGACCTTGAAAGTTCAAAAGTCCGCACCAACAGAAGCTACTCTCTCCAACGGAAAACACTGCTCCTAAAACGCCTCGTCAGTAGTCCCGCCTTTTAATTCTGCGACTTTGTGAGGTCACACCTAGGTGCTAGTTTGGCATGTAAGAATTGATTTAGAACAGCTGCTCTGTTGTTATTAGTTGTGCTGGTTCAGGCTCTTGTGAGCTGCCCAATCAGAGGAGACTGGGTATCCTGGGTATTAAATCCTGGATCCACACTAAAAATGAATGGGGTCTAAACTGGGCTGAGACCAACTCTCCTTCCAAGTTTCGTGGAAATCCGTTCAGTAGTTTTTGTGTAATCCTGGCGAAAAACCAACAAACCAACCGACAAACAGACACAAACGGTGAAAATATAACCTCCTTCTGCTTCCTCTGCCAAACATTTAAACCAACCTCAAAATCAAATTGGTGGAAAAAATGTTCCCTATCGACTTGCTGTTCCAACATGTAATCAGCCCAGTCTGGTATACATGTCACAGCTTGGCGCTTTAAGGCCACCGCCACCAGTTGGACTCGACTGAAGGCCAACTAGAGTACCTGTGACAAATGTCCCACCGAATGCCCATCACTGGGCTGTCATGGCGACCAAGGCCGTGTGCTCTTTAACCCCGCTTAAAGGTGGCGACTGCTTCCTTTAACCGACTGTCCCACAGGTCAGCTGCGATTTGTTTGTGTCACATCAGGGACAGAATGTCTCCCAAGGCCTGTCACCTTGATGATCATGCAAACCTCACAGCATGTATGTGCATGTTTCTCCGTGTGTGTTTGTGTGTCTACTGTACTGCTAATACATACAGTATTGACCATTGCTGCCTATTGGACACTCAAGGCTAAAAGAAATCTTTACACTCTTACCATCTCACCCTCAGCTTTTTCTTTGAAGGTCCTTTTATTGAGCTTAGTAGCTCAATTACATTTTTGTCTGTTCATATATTCATGTATGCCTTTCTCGCCACTGTTGGTTATTGTGAAGCTTATAAAACTGACAGCGTATGGCATGTTTTGCCATGTAGTTGTGTCAAAATAAATTACTTTCGCGAGAGTTCACCACCGCCCAAGAATGTTAGCGTTGTGTCTCATGACAGTTGAAACGAATACCAAAAATTGACTTTGACAGCAGTTTATTTACATTAGGAAACACTATCATCTAGACTTGTTATGCTTTCTTGTCCTGTATGACTTAACTTTTGCCTCTGGTAACACTTTATAATAACCATCATTAATAAATGGGACACTCATAGTTAATTAAATTGTAGTTAACCATTTTTTTAACTGTTAAAGGTGCAGTATGTAAGGGTTTTAGTTTCAACAGAATGTGAAAAAATATCAATTTTGACATCATGACATCTAATTGTTGTGTTATGAAGATCTTGTGAAGTTAGCATGCTAACCAGCTAGCTCCTGTGCCAGGAGTGGAAACACCAACACTCCCCTGGCACTCTGAGCTCCCGAGCTAACTGGCTAAAAGAAGCTACACTTAGCAGCAGCAGTTAGCGGTAACTCTGGGGATATGCTGGCCCCTCTTCGTACTATTAAGTCAAGCTTAATTAACTATAAATTTAGCGTTTATCAGTGATGATTATTATAATATATATATATAATATTCTTTCAAATGGTGTGAGAAGGAAACTGTGTCAGCAGGTATGAGTGGTTATAAATAAGTTTTGGTCACAGCTTGAAGCACGGTACACAGAAACTGTTTATTTCTTCTAATTAAAACATTTCCTTCACGCAGCAGCTAAAGTGCTGCATCACTGACGGGAAAAAGCCAAAAAGGTGAAGCCATTTCCAAACCATTGTGACAGATAGCATTGTCAGGGGCCAATGTGTTGTCCGTACCCACTGCACTATATATTTCCCTGAATATGGTTCTGTCCAAAAGGCAGCGGTGCATGATGGGTAAGCAATCAGCAGGCTCTCTTAGGACTTTCCCTTTACGTAGTAAGGCCCTCTTTGATGTGTGCTGCAGTAAACACAGGCAGTTCTCTCCCGACCACAGTCTCCTGGGGGATGAGGCTCAGCACAAGAACACTAATGAGCACATTAGAAGGAAGCCATAGAAGGAAAATGCTACAGTTGTAAATGGAATTGTCTCTTGTGTTGTCTGTGCCAAGGATGCTCTGTCTACAGTAAGAGAGCGTGTCTGTTTGCATGTATACTGCATGTGTGTGGAGCATATGGACAACACGCAGACATCCATATAGGACCATTTTGTGTCAGTTGGATATTCATGAAAGAATAATGTTAGATTTTAAAATTGGATTCGGCAAGAAATGTGCAATTCTGTCGCAGCTCTCAGCCGCACTGTCATTACCAGTTGAAAGTAATCAAGCATCGGAGCTAAAAGAGTGAAAGTGGCCCAGTGCAAATGGAGCATTCACCAATTTATTCCATTTGAAATAATCACAGGTGATAAACAAGTGATGATAAAACGATCCTACCTGCTTGAAAAATGTTACGTCCATAGCTTAGCCTGTGTGCTTGTTTTGTGGATGTGTGTCTTGTTAAAAATGGTATAAATACTGTATGTCTAAGACAGGAGTTCGTTATATACTGCCCTATGATCAAAGTTTGTAGCAGCAGGCAAACTCTGAACACATCTCAGTGTTTACCCCAGAGCTCCTCAGATCCATGCTGCACCGTGCAGCAGCAGCATGATGTCTGGCTGCAGACACTGGCCCACTTTTGGTGCACTTTGATTGGCCGTATCTGTAGGCAATCACAGAGAAGATACATGCAGTACTGAGACTTCCTTTTCACTACATAAGTCTGAGTCCTTTGCATCTTTTTCAATGTTAGCATGCATTTAGCATTACATGTAGCTTCATTTTGATTCACTAGTGTCAGTTTTAACTCAGTGGACTTTATGATACAAAGACAGATCTGCATTCAATGAGGTCGCCCCCTTCCGAAATAAAGTTGCAGCTCAGAATACAATAAATCCTACAGTTTGGTAAGCTGTCTTTATGAAGCTATTGATCGAAGGCAATTCGATGTTAGTGACCGAGACGGAGCATTAGCCTTGGCATTCCTCTCAGATATCTGTGATCTCTCAAGCATCGTCTGAATCCGCGAAACCCCAGTCGGTAGATTCCTTGAAAGTTACCAGGGGAATCGGCAATCTGGATTGCCTTTGTGCAAGGGGGAGAGTGAGAGACGTGAAAATGATTTCAAACAGTCCAGGATGAATCATGCTCCCACTGCAGCTGCCATTTATTAGCACATTTTCCACCATGTTATTTTTTTTTTTTTAACAACTACCTAACAGTCAGAGTTTGATAGTTTGCTAGAGGCTTGCATTGCCTCGGTTTAATTTGGTAAAAGGCTCAGTTAAAGGTGTTGATAAATGAACTTCATGGCGACTTGTGTGTTTGTCATAATTAGCCACGGCACTACGTCTTAATAATGACTAGGAGACAGGGACACATCATTTATCAGCTATTAACTCAGTAATGAAGATGAAGAATCGTTTTTTTTTTTAAGTCTGATATGCTTTCAGATCTGGTTTGATATCAAAAAAGTGCCAAAAAATGAATCGGCTTTTAATTACTTTGACTGTCTGGATCAGCTGCAGGGTGCACAATGATCTATTCAGGGTCGGTCCCTTGGTAGTCAAGAGATGACAACACAGAAGGTATCACATCAAAACACACAAACCCCCATTATCACAATTCTGCTCCGGTGCATTCAAGAAACTGACTAATTGCTTTATAAACTTGCTCTATTTCTGAGGGGGCGGTATTTAAAGAACGTTTCAACAGCATCCTGCCTGACAGGTGCTCGTTCAAAAGTGCCCGAGTTGTGCTCGCTGCGCTGCAGATTTTTTACTATATCTTGGCTGTCACAGTGATGAAAAGGGAACCCATAAGAAATTGACAGCCTGTATTGCTCAAGGCCAAACATATCTGAAGATGGCTTGTTTCTTGATTTGGCCAACAGGGCTAAAAGAGTGGAGGTAATCCTTTAAGACTTAAGAGAGCTTTCTTTTTTGCAGATTTTTCTGAGAGGTAATCAGTACAGGCTGTTTGTTGCACCTGGTGAAGAATAGCAGAGGCTTTTATTTTGTGCAATAACAGGTGAGAGAGTGAGAGGCTTTTTATTCTGCTTTTTAAAGGAGACGGAGAGCAAGCTGAAATGTGTGCATTTGCTTTCGCAGGTTTAATAGGTTCACATGATTCATCAGGTATCGAAAACCACAGGAAACTTCAGCTACTCCCGAACTCCTGTGCACATTTTTTTTAACTTTGCATAATATGTTTAATTTAAGACACTCACGTCAGCCTGCCTCTCTCTAGGTGTGAAACTGGCACATTCGCCGTCTGAAAGAATGGAGCCGATATATAAAAGAAGCCTCTATAATGTGTTTTAGAGTCTTGCGGGAGCTTTGTCCCTCATGAAAAGAGGTATTTTGAGACGTCATACATCATCATCGGTTCCCAATGTGCTGCGTCATTTGTGCCACAGTGACCTTGCGTGAAAACATCCGGCCCCTCAGCTCTGTCAACAACATGTGACAAATGAAATGATGCTGCACTTGAGCCACTTTTTATACAGGAAAGAATCTAATCATAACAGATGAGAAAAGGCCTTCTTCACTGGTTCTTTGAAATGAGATAAGGCAACTAAGTTTTTGAAGCACAGATAAGATGACTCGCGATGCAGGTACTAAAAGGGTGTCTGGTATCTGCATGACCTTGGCTTTTCTAATGTAAATATATCAATGCTTACGCTCGCAGCACAAAATCAATTTCCTCTTCTGTCATAAAAAGCTCTTCCTTGTGTGTTTAAACCAAAACTAGTGGCCTAACATAGCAGGCGTTGTCTTTGTATATCAAACGCGCCGTTTTTCACGTGGTCATTGCTGCCTTCTGAATCAAAGATGAGACGGACTTTAAACGCTGTGATAATGATTCCCTTGGACGTGCGTACCACAGGGGGACATTGTGTTCTATTTTCTATTATTAAAGTTGCATCTTGGAATAGATAACCTTTTGAACAATCCACTCGGGGAATTTGTGAAATTAATAATACACGATGTAATCCAGTGTCTTTTAAAGCCCAGAGAGGCAGCTTGGGTTCAAGGCCTACTTTACAATTAAAATTATTCTAGCTAGCAATCAAAAAGGAAGAACTACAACATATATAGAATGTCAATGTACTACCTTTAGTTTTATACGTCCCCCTACGTAAATTTAAAGGGGCACTATGTGTCACGGTTAAACAAAGGGGACCCAAACGGAGACACAAATGCAGGCATGTCATTAGAACGAAAAGCAATAACGAAATACAAATACAAAATGCAAAAATGTAGCCAAACCAAAAAAGCAAAGTACAAACCAGAAATAACGCAAAGAACCAGGAACCAAAAACTGGAAACACACAACGGGAAGATGGGACATGGAGGCACAAGAACACAAGGGCAAAACATAACAGACTAACTGACAGAGAGAGAGGGGAAGACAAGGACTTTGAATACACAAGGGGTGAGTAACTAATAGAATACAAAGTGAGGAGTGAAAAGGGCGGGAAAACAGACAAAGGGAGGAAATGAAAAGCAAAACACGACAGTGACAGAACTTCAAAATAAAACAGGAAATAAAAAAAAAACTCAAACCATGACACTATGTAGTTTTGGAGAAGATATTCAAACTCAGAATTTTTACATAAACAATAATAATGAGGTAATGATACAACCTATGAAATGTTTAGCTTTCCCATAACTGATAAGCTGTTCTTAGAGGGAAATATGGACCCCAGAACGCTGTTTGAAGCTAGAGAGGTGGCAGGGTCCGCCAAACAAAGTGAAACAGTATGAAATTGTGTTGTCCTTTAAGGTCAGTTTGTTTATTCATTTTATTCAGTCATGAAAACGATTTGTTTACGAATAAAAATGAAGATCTTTCTCTTCTGATTAAAATTTCTTCCCCAAAACTACATAGTGCACCTTTATAAGAAAAAGAACAAGACTCTAAATGCATCTGAAGGTTCATATAAGAAATTATATGAGCCTTTTACAGTAAGTGGTTAAGACGATATTTTCCAAAGTTTTTACTCTGACAGAGTGGAGTCTTGCTTGGCCTCGGGAGCGCCACATATCTCTTTTTGTGTTCCCTCTGATCTCTCATCATCTCTTGGGCCTTACATCAAGAGCCCCGGATTTATCGATCAATGGCCATAAACAAAACATAGATTGAACTGGACACTGGGGCACAACAAACGGATTACCGAGTTTTTATTTTTTTATTCCTCCACACACGGAGCCTCGGCTGAAAAGAGGGCCACTGGGCCGCCAGGAGCGCGGCGCACAAAAGCAGATTGTGCAACAAAAGGCGAGGCAGACTGGTGCCAAAAAGGATGATGGAAACAGGATGACAATTAGAAGAATATGGTGTGTGAGCGTGCACGTGTGCGCGTTGAAAACGGCGTGTTTGTGTGCACAGTATAAATGGATGAAAGCAGAATCAGATGTGTAATCCAATTGTATTTGCAAGGTATTGAGCATAATACCAGTCAATCCAATTTTCAATGCTCGACTACATGATGGAGTGAAGAGCTTCTGAGTGTTATTGTATACCTGTGTGTGTGTGTGTGTGTGTGTGTGTGTGTGTGTGCCAACATGTGTCTGCATGAATGATTTTGATAGAATATCTGCATACACAAGCGTGTGGTTGCACATGCTAGCACGCAATATTTATCCGTGGCTGTGACCACACGTCTGACAGCTGTGCATATTTCACAGGGTGGAGAACCCTGCATTGCAGTGCTTGTACATGGCAGCCATGCTCTTTATGTGAGAGCGGCTCAGGGTCAGGCTAGAAGAGGAGAATTAAAGCGAGATCAGCGGGCCCATCTCTCTCTCTTTTGTCTCTGCGCAGTGTAACATATTATCATCTCCCTTCTTCACCTCTGTAATTTATTTCTGTGTTTTCCAACCGTGTTGACTGAAGCGGCAGAGGAGATAATTCACAGAGGAATTGCGGTTAAAGTGCTTCATTTGAACCAAACAGCAAGTCAGACAACAGAAATGCAATTCAGAGGACTATACTGGTAACAATAATCATGCTAAAGCACAGTTTTGCGGTCAATAGCGTGTGTTACACCACTTCGCTCTCTCTGTTGCATCAGGTCAAAGTCGGACACCTTCAAACCGAAAATGCTAATTTGACTCGGCCAGTGATGAAGAAAGTTTTTCCTCGGGCTATCCTGAGTTTCAGAAATCAACAAGGAATAAAGTCGACTCTTCCAAGCTGAAGAGTGTTTTCATTTTTTCAGTACAAAAAAGAAATCAATCACCAGTGATGGAATGTATCAACTACATTTACTCAACTGTACTCGAGTACAAGTCTGAAGTACTTGTGCTTTACCTGAGTATTTCCATTTTCCGCTACTTAATGCTTCCACTCCACTACATTTGGAGGCAAATATTGTACTTTTTACTTCACTACATTTATTTGGCAGCTGTACTGTAGTTACTAGTTACTTTGCAGACTGCATACCTTAGAGCCAAAGCAGCAGATTTGTAATCAGATGAAAAAAACAAAACACTGATTCTGATAATCAGAAAAATGCTGAATATAAGATCTGATAATTGGCCAGGTCGATAGCATCACTGCCGATAACGACCTTTCATGTCAGGTACTTTAAGAATTTTACTCGACTACTCCTTGCATGGGTGCATTTCACTTGTACCAAAGTAATATTTTAACACAATATCTTTACTTTTACGTAAAAAGTATGACTTTTGGGTACTTTTTACAAAACTATCAGCCACTATTGAAGAAAATCTGCATGCCATGTGCAGAGGCATATTAAAATTAAATTAAATTAAGATTAAATAAATGAGAAGAGACGTTCCTGTGCAAATGTGCTTTTATTTCAAATACAAAGAATGAGACGAATTAACTTGTATTCAATGTTTTCCGTTCAATAGTAATTAAATCTGTCTCTCTGTCTTTCCTGCCTGCAGCGGTGGCCCCAACACTTCCCAGTCTGAGTTCAGAGGTCTTCAAGCCTTGTGTGGAAGACAAGGACCTGGCATTCTGTCTAAATGAGGGAGAGTGCTCCATCATTGAAACCGTGGCTGGGGTTCACAGACACTGCAGGTGAGTGTAATGGGGATTTGTGTGTGTGTGTGTGTGTGTGTGTGTGTGTGTGTGTGTGTGTGTGTGTGTGTGTGTGTGTGTGTGTGAGGCATTCGGTTTCTTTCTCAGCATTGACGTTTCCTCTCTCTGCCCTTCCCCTCCAATCACTAACCTTGGGGTCATTTTCATTCAAGCTGCTTTTTTTGCCTCCAGCCTGACAGAGTGATGAAACATGGTACACCTCAAATGCAGTGAAGATCTATAATCACCCCAGCCACTAAACCAAGGGACACAAGCATTTAAAATGGGGGTGGAACAATTTAATGGAGGTCCCTAGGATTTTTTTTTAATAAGGTAGATGTCCTAGATTTCCTGTATTCCAGTACCTTTTTACAGGTGGTTTGATACTTTAATCTGGATATAGCATGCGAAAAATATGCTTAGGCCTGCATTTTGCAATTTCATCCAGAAGACGCATCACATATTTGAAAATAGTACAAGAAATGATTCAATTACTTATTTATAATAGCTTTGTGACACAGGCTCCTGATATACTTTGTAGTTATTTGGCTAGGAACACACATTTGCTCACATTTCAAAAAGAAAATGACTGCCCAGTTGTATCAGCTGATGTAATGATGGCACTGCAGTAAGTTAAAGATAATAATAAAAAAATAAAAGCTTATAGCTAGAGCTTCTCCCTGCCATGATACCCTTCATCTCTTTTTTTTTACATCACTTGTTCCTTCTTTATCCCTTCATTTTATCCCTTTCTTTCTCTCCCTCTGTTTTAGTCTTATTTGACTTCTTACTTTCCTCTTTCCTGTCATGTTTCCCTTCTTCCTACCTCGCATTCTCTCTTTCGCTCAAAGCTTTTTGCGTCGACAGTGTGCAACCCATCTTAACTCAGGTGCCTGGCATCGGGACATCAATGACTATCATTCGCATCTGCCAGGGTGCAAGGTATCTGTGAAAACGTGGTATGGGGTGTCATTGATCTGGGCATTTTCCCAATAAGAAGGCGGAATGGATTTGATAATAAAGCACAGACACAGTGCATCAAACGAATAGGCCGACACATTTTTAACATGGTAATATCATGGATCCAATGGGTAAAAGTGGCCGCATTAGATGCAGCTGATTCTCTGATGTACGCAATCA
Organism: Pagrus major; assembly: GCF_040436345.1. Lineage (NCBI taxonomy): Eukaryota > Metazoa > Chordata > Actinopteri > Spariformes > Sparidae > Pagrus > Pagrus major. Next base: position 15,616,485 of record NC_133234.1, on the reverse strand, counting down.
AACTCGCAAACTAATGGAAAGAAAGATCCAACTAGACTAGAAGCACATGGTGAGCAAATGTGCTCCGTGTCTTTAATGTTGTCGGACAAAACTTTTAATTGTGATAGCCGTCTCATGCAACACACTCTTCCTCTTGTATTAACCTTGGCATAAATGTTGTCTCTTATGACCTCTTTGGTACGAGACGCATTTTAATGGTAGGTGTAAAAGAAAGGGCTCGTGCAAGATCATTCTTTGATCTTACTTAAAAGCAACTGATTTTTCGGGGGGCATTTTTCTTGCCTTTTTTATTTTTTCCTCTAGTTCCACTCAGGTAGCAACACACACCCTGAAGGTAACTGCTGTAAACAAACCCTTAGTATACCCTTATATAAATCCAATCATTTCTAATGCCTTTGACAACCTATTTGTCTGCATTAGCAAACCTATGCTGTTTATCTGTCTTCTTACTTGTTTAAATCCTTCACATTTATGATAGAGAGCAAGCAATCTATGTTTATATAGCGCCGGATAACACAAAAACCCACAATAATATGTCATGTTAGCTAACATTTATGCGGTGCTGGTCAAAAAGGACTGTTTTTATTGTACTGCAGAGCTCACCAACATGAAACAGTATGTGAAAAAAGCACGGTTTTTACCAATGCACATACTGCATATTTATGTGAGACATGTACCATTGACCAGTGGGTTTAAGTTCTCACTTTGACTTTCAACTCCTCTCTTCTTCTTTGAATGGTTCTGCATGTCTTCTTCCCCTCGTGGCCCCCGTGATGCACCATCCACGATCCACTTCAACTCTGCAATCACCCTGATATATCACTTTAAAAATGCATCGCTTTTAAAAATACATGATAAGAAATTTTCTCTGAGGGAAGAGTTGTGCTGAATGGTGCTGAATTGAAAAACAGCTCATTAGTACACTTACCTGGAATTACAGGGCCTAAATCTTCATCTAAAAAAAAAAAAAAAAAAGAGTGATGCATTATAAATGATGCATGACTGAGCCAAGCTTCTTAGAAAAGTAAATGTTGAGCAAAAGAAAGTTTGAAAAATAGTCAGGGAATGGTTCATCGACTGTAATTAAAACTCACTGACCACTTTTGGTAAGTAAAATGATTGCATGATTTATTATTAATACCAATTAAACAGATTACATAGAATGAGCTAATACACCATCATCTGCATATGTGTCTAAAAAACTAATTCTCTGTGCATAGCGGTGCTTCTCCCCTGGGTGGAGCTGGTAATGTTAACCATCAGTGCACCACCAGATTACAATAAAAACAACATGGAGCGAACTACGTACACATTTCACATGTTGCTTCATCAGATTTGCTCTGTGCTTGATTGCCAGCAGCTGTTTCATTAAATAATCAGGTGCTGATTTGCTGAGAATCCAGCGAAATAACATATTTAAGATCGTTGCTTTTCCCTTTTTTGGTTGACCTTTTTAAGCGTATTTGTTTCGGGGAATGTTACTTTGCTGGATTTCCATTTTACAGGAGATAACAAACAGACAAAAACATATATGTTAGAGTACAAACTCTGGCTGATCCATCTACATTACAAAAGGGGATGACTAAATACAGAATGTATACAATTCCTTAGGATATCATAAATACAAGCAATATAAAGTACATATTTCTTCATAAGATACATTTCAAAGTGGTAGAGAAAGTAGAAGAGGCTAATACATGAATTTACGTTACAAAAATCAGAGAACAAAGTAAATATCCTCATGATAAAATACAATCTTTTTTTTTTTTTTAATAGAAAAGGATCAAAAACATATGTGTATCTGTATCCATACAAAATAGGGAAGGGCTTAAACAGGAAGTCTGCAGGACTAACCAAACATTAAGGGTGAAATTTATATGGCTTGATCAGAAGTTTAAATATTTATTATTTATTAGATTATTAAACTATTTTCATTACAGCCTCAGTATTGAGCAGCAGATTAATGTTTTTGATCACAAGAGTAAGTATATGTACAGATCATGACACATTTTCTCATATTTCAGTTGTAACCAGCTGTGAAAATTTTACATTTTACATTTTTCAATTGAAAATTGTATTATTAAGCATGGCAGAAAAGACTCAGAAATGTGATAATGTGAAATATAATTTCACTTAACTGAGACGGCTAACATTTTGGGAATAAGTGAATTATGGGAAGGAGACTTTGTATATGTTTTATCTCATGTTAAGGTGGCTGACATCCCACCTGTGTGACAGCAGCTTCAAGAAACCCTGATGACTCGTGGCAACTACCCTCTGGGCTATAATTAATGACAGTTGAATGACTGCATAAAGAACTCGGGAAAGACTGGAGGGCCAAACCTAGAGGCACTCTCTCTCTCTCTTGAGCTGAGTGCCTGTTGTATGTGAGAATGATTACAGGTTTGTGAATGCTTTTATTGTAAGGTTGTTCCCTCTGGTTGAGAGAAGTCAAGGCAGCAAGTCAGTGAGGAAAGATGTTTTCATTTTACTCAAAAATCACTGCTGTGTTGATGTGTAATGTCATCGCTACTAACTTCTGGTGTGGTTGCAAATTTCAAGGAGCGCTTTTGCAGGGCAGTAATCCCAAAATTGGGTCATTTTGAAAAGAACTTGCAGCAATGAAATTTAGCCTTCAGTCCGAATTTAAGCTGCATTTTTTAGATTTCTAACCACTAGAAGGCAGAACATCCCCAAACAAACTCAGAGCAGTTAAAACAGTTGAAGATGTTCATCACATTCATCTTTATCCTCAATCTATAAAATTATTGAATGGAAAGAAAGAATAATAAAGAAGTGTGGGGAGACTTAGTAACTAAATCTAGTTGTAATGATTTAGTAAACATTTATCTACTAGATTTATCTGTTGAATTTAAGTCTTTTTTTCTCTTGTTGATACATGATTTAAGTCTTGTCCACCAACTCCTTAAAAAAACTACTTGTCTCTTTTTGGCTTGCTAAATGTTCAACTTTCCTCGTCAACCGTTTGTTTACTTCGGATCTTCGCCATTTCATGCTGAGCAGGTAGCGTACAGTCATCTTGTGTGAGGCTGTTTGCTGAAAATGGCTGCCCACGGTTCTATTTTTTTGGGATTCAACCATATGGACTGACAAACCAAAACAATGAGCTCTGAATAGCAGTAGAGTTGCTGCTGTGCCCTTTCTGTATTCATACTGCGTCGTGCACAATGTTATCCTCTGTTCTTCTTCCTGTCAGAGATGCTGTGGTGATAAACCCAGATATCGGCCGTCCACATTTCTGGATACAACTGAAAGGGAAAATGCTGTTGAAGAAATATAAGGCAGATGATTGCGCCAAGGTTTACGGTGCTGGAGATGCTGTTGTTGATCAATCAACCCCTTCAAGCAATGCCGGATCAGCGTCCTCATGACAATAAGTGCTGATCTCTTCAGTCTGTGCTAAAGTACAGAAAAGTAAAGGATTAACGATTGCTGTCTCCTTTGACGTCATCGTCTCCTCCAGGCCACAGTGCAAAGAGCATAATAGATGGTTGGATGTTTTCCAGCATTAGACAAGCAAAGATGTCAGAGCAATCTTTAAACACTTGAATCATTGGATGGAAACACAGTTTTGAACTTGGGAATCAATTTATTTTGTTATGAAACATTTCCTTTGCTCTCCGCCTCCTTTCTCCCTCCCCTCTGCCGGATGTTCATGTTTGCCAATGCTAATAAGGCTCCAAAAATAAACATGCAAATGTGAGTTTAAGACCTACTTCCACATCAGTGCTGTAGCTTCTTATACACTAAGTACAATAAATGTACAAGAATTCAAAGGTCTTACGGTAATTGGGGCTCAACGCATGAAGGCCCAATCACATACAGAATTATCACTGTACAGAGATTGCATTAGAAATTTCACCATTCATTATGTTCATTCACGCTATTACTTCAGCGGCAACATTTCTTTCTTTGGTTAGCAGAAAAATGGCAGGAAAAAGATCAAACCAAAAATATACTTTGTCACAAAGAGAGCTTACTTGGTTCTTACTCGGCTAGAATCAGAGTTCTTTTGGACATCAAGATGCATCTATAAAATGTGATTTGAACCATCTGTAAAACTGAATGCACAGTTGATGACACAGAGGACTTCCTGTAAATGCATAGACTGGAGTATACAATCACAAACAATGAATCCTCAGATGAGTGGAAGTACTCCAGCAAGACAAATAGTTAGCTATACAACAGATATGGCCTCCATTGTGCACATGATGGTGTAGTGTTTGTAAAGAGTAAAGGTCCTACTGAAAAACAGTACTGTATAAATGCAGTGTATGTTTAATTCATAGAAATCTAAAAATAAACAACTGGTCTCTCGTCTGAAATATTCGGCAACAGTTGTCACACAGAGCAAATCCTGAAGACTTGAAAACCTCAGTATTCCCCTGTGTGGATACTGATTTTATCAAATCTGCCTTCAGGAAGAGAAGAAACATGATTTTGACATGCTCTTCTGATGGCAAAGGAGAGCCTAAGATGATGACACACTTCTTTGGCTTTAAGATGTCAGACTCACTGAGTGTACAAAGGTAGAATGCAAAAATCCTATGAAAATGTGAAAAAGTCAAAGGTGGAGGAATACATTAGCAGCAGGTGTGGTAGAGCTGGCCGTCATACCCAATCACGTCTCCTGTTTTCCTGTTCTTGTTTTCAGCAATACAGCACTCACAGTTCCGTGCTGTTGAGTCTGGAATAAAACCTCTTCCATGAAAGCTTCTCCCTGAGGGGAAGAGTATGTCCTTGTGCTAGAGGTAGAGAATCGCCATGGGCGGATGTACAGCACCTCAAATTAAATTAACATTGGAAGAGATACCGCATGTTCCTGTGATCCTACGCAAACTGTTGCCCAGAGTAGAAATTCAGTGTTAGTATGTGAAGGGACACAAAGAACCTGCGGCAGACTATGGGGACACTTTGGATTTGCCAATGCAACACATACCTGCCAGTTCCTGACAGTCCCATGGAGGATACGGCTACCTCCACAACTGTCACTCCATGCACGATGGTGCATGCTGATGGTTCTGAGTTGAATCTCAATCACAACACACAGTCACAAGTGTATCTAGTTATGGCTGAAATTTTAAAGCTGCTACAAGGAACTTTTTGTTGATTCTGGTGGCCCTGTAGACGAACGCAGGATGAACACCACCACCTTATGTCCTAAACACAACACTACCTGATACCTAAACGACTGAAGAGATTGTCAGTGACTCCCTTAAAATGACATATATCACCATTAACAAAACAAGGTTAAGGCAAGAAAACTACTTGGTTAGGTTTAGACACTAAAACTACTTGGTAAGGTTTAGGCACCAAAACTACTTGGTTAGGTTTAGGTACCAAAACTACTTGGTTAGGTTTAGGCACCAAAACTACTTGGTTAGGTTTAGGACGCTAAGTGAATGAAGTATTGTTCCGCACTGCTAGCAAAGCAAGGTCAAGTTTGTGACAGGATTGTTCAGATTTGTGTTTGTTCCCTGGGAGATGCCTTTGCATCCTGCTCGTATAATGTGTCCACCATCAAGGTGACTTGTTCCTTATTTAGTTTTTCAGTAAAATGTTTTAAATCATTTCTAAATTACTTTGCATGCAAAAGACTAGCGAAAGGAGCAGTATGTTGAAGTCAAAATAAAGCTCTTTTTTTTCACTTTTTTGTTTGACATGTAAAAATGGCCAGTACAAGGGCAAATTATGGTAATGTAAACAACCAGGAAGTCCGTGCTGAGTAATCGCTACTGACACAAACTGTATTGTTCCTTCCACTTAAGCACAGCCCAAGTTAGACAAATATCAAATGTGTGTTCTGCATGTTACATTTTGAATGTTAAAAACCAGCTCCATGTGGAGTTATTGGGAGGTTAATTGGCGGTGCAAAGACTAATACACTGGTTAGCTCTGTATGTGTGATCTTTGAGTTAAAGCAGGGCATGTGAATGATTTAGCGAAGCTACAGCCTGCTACTTACGTCCTCCCAGAGCCAAAGACAAAATAGGATCTCATGGCCTCTGATAATATCTTATGGAAATAACTGTGCTGTAATTGATCATTCTGCATGGATGTCCTTCATTCAGCTCGGACCTTATTGATGAGGACCAAGTAAAGCATTTTCCAATACAATTATTCCTAGCAGGTTTGTTGCTTGGTAATATTGGACCTGTTCAGCGATGCAGGTTTTGGCTTTGATGTGAGGGCTCAGCAGTATCAGCCTGACATGTACTCAGCTAACCAGAAGCATGTAGTTGGCCACGGTTGGAGGGCATTGTAGAATATATTGGCTGGAATGAGGGTGCTCTGCAGCTCTGGCCACCACCTGCAGCATTGTGTTGTGTTTTAGAGACACAAAGCAAATGGTTATTACATTCAGGTGTTGGGAAGCTGTGCACGCGGGTGTTTTTTTTAATTCTTTATATACACAAATAACACCTGCTTACCTACAGTGCAACAGTTTAATCAAGCCAGTATTTCTTTCTGCAGTAACATCATCCCGTGTTGTGAAATCTGTTTTTTCTTGCTTCGAATAGAAAAGATTCCTCATGCAAAAATCACTAGGCAAAATGGTTTCCCTTGACTGAGAAGCCTCGCCTGCTTTCAACAGAATGTTTCCTAACTTGTATGGGCATTGAATCAACAACACACTACACAGAGGCCTCGCTTGTGTTGCACAGATGATGCAAAGCTGCTGCAAGTTAGCTTTATAGTTAAAACAGCTCGATGCCACCCTGCCAAAGAGAATCACAAAGAAGAGAAAACATGAATTGGACCTTGCATTGTGTGCATACCCAGTGATCCATTTGAATATTTTTCATTCTGATTGATATGTAAATTCACAATAATAATAACAGAAAAATGCTAAAATTAATATGCCAGACCTAAATTGAGAAGAGGGTTGCAGGAGAATTACACACATTTGTGTTTGCATTCAAACAAGTTATTTTAACAAAGATAGTTTAACATCTTAATATCCGCAGGTGGGATATTTGCAATTCTTTTGTCTTAATTTGGTGATGCTGTATGAAGGATTTGCAGATGCAGCCATTATAGAAAGATTTGAAAAGGGATCTGCTCATTTTTTCAGGAAAAATGTTATCATTCCAAATTTAGCCTCAATTACAGGTTAAGTTAACATCAAAGAAAACGTACCCTGTAATTACATTCGACATTGTTTCTGCCTTTAATCATGCCGATTACATACGAACATGTCATGTGAACTTGTCCGCTGCTATCTCTCTCTTTGACCACGCCTGTAAATCTCCATGCATTTTTAATGGTTTCGCTTTCATTCTCCTCACCACGGAGGATGAAATCACTGTCCTCTGCGTGCGTGTGTCTCTGTGCTTGTGTGCGCATTAAAAGCCTGGCAAAGCTCAAGGTAGCTCGTGTCTGCCATTACCATGGTAACTTCTTCCCTCATTAGTGTGAGGCCAGAAGCAGAAAAATAGTTGTTGACTCACTTATAGTGTGCCTGCGATTACATTCAAACGCTCTCTCATCATCACTTACACTTTGCATTGTATTCGGTGCATTGACTCTGATTGATCAGACATTAAAATAATCGCCACCTAATGCTGTCAATGAGTGCCGTCGTGTGAATAATTCATGACGGAAAATTTGCACTTTTGATTGCCGCATCCAAAGCTGTGCTGACATAAGATATTAGATCATATTTAAATGAACATTGATTTGTTTTGTGTCTGTTCCTTCAAAACCCATCTGTGCAGATGGATAACTAAAACTAGTATTTCATAAGCAAAGTGCTCACGCTTTGTGTGTGTGTGTGTGTGTGTATGTGAATGCCTTAGGGGACATGTTCATCTACCCTGATGAGGAATCACAAGAAATCTCACAAACGGCATAAAAAAAACAAAACTCTGCAGTTCTTTGGTCCCCATGAGAAAAAGAGCTATTTCTATTGGAGGCTCGCTGTAGGGTTAAGCTTAAGGATAGGCTGAGAGTGCCTGTGTGCGTTTGTCTGTGTCTCTGTGAGCCTGTTTATGGTCTTTTTCCCCCAGGACCCAGGAGACGTTGACAGCAGTATTAACAGAATCTGATATGACAAAATGAATCATATAAATGAAGACCACAACCTCTTAACTTTCCCCTCCTGTTTTTTCTTCCTCTCATCTTCTTTTTTCTACGGGGAGCCAGTTCAGCGATTAAATTGTCACTGCACCGTCAGACCTTGACAGGCTGCACTAATCCACGATGCTGTCGCTCCTCTGTTGATCCATCCTGCTAGGGAGGACGTTCTCCAGGCTTAAAGCCAATGGGCCATGTCCCTCACTACCCCACCCGGCGGCTGTATGAAAGCAACACAATTAGAAAAGCGGGAGCATGCGGGCTTACCTGTTGGCAGCATCCCATGACAGGCCCATCAACTTTCCTTGGACCTCAGCACAGTTGGCACATTATGTTTCCAATTAAAGTTAAATAACTGAAAACAATTTAATTTTAAATTACAGTGCATCTCCTTTTTTTTTTTTATAATATAAGAGCAAATGTCTTCTAAAACATCTGCACGTCAAACATCTTCACTATTCCTTTATCTACTAATAATACAGGCATACCACTGTGAATGCATGACTAATTTCTCTGTCCACGCTTTCGCCTTCAGCATTGTATTTTACATTCTGCAGGCCCGTAACAAACACTGCAGATGAAAGAATCACATGACCACATCCAGCTAACAAAGGCTGCTGCCTTGTTTTTCAAGTCTTAATAAGCATGAGACAGACATGTTGTCAAGAAAATCCACCATGCATGCAGATAATTAAAGCTCCCACACAATGTTGGCCTATGATTTACTGTTTTGCATATCAACCTAGTGAAAAAAGTACATTTAATTGCTCTTTTGATTTTGTTGGCAAGCAATGCATGCTTCTGTAATACAGTATTACATTTGTACAAGATAGGTACAGAGATTTGTGCCCATAATAATGATTATATAGTATAAATGTCCTTGGTGTTTTTTTTGTTTTTTTGTTTTTTTTACTTGTAAGCCGTCTATGTAAGCTGTGATATCACTTTAAAGTTACAATATGTAAGAATTTTAGTTTAAAAATATTCAAAGATGAACTGAAATGATAATAGGAATGTGAAGAAATAACAGTTTTGGTGTTATGTCAAAGACATCTATGTATTGAGCAAAGATATCTACTGAAGTTAACATGCTAACCAGCTAGCCCCGGGCCTAAAAAAAAAACCCTCTTTCACCCAGCAGTCCTGTGCCAGCGGAGTAAACACCAACACTGCAGCTAGCTGCACAGCTAACTGAGCTAATGAGCTAACTGTAGCGAGAGTCATAAACAGAACACAGGTAATAGCAGTTAGCTGCTCCGGTGATATCGGCAGGGTTTGAAAAAACATGGATGAAATCTAGTCGGAATCAGTGCTAACGATAGGAAGCTAGGCTAACTAACGTTCACTTTCACAGTGGAACTTCCATTTCCCAAGCTAGTTAGCCTACCTCACTAACAAGGCTCGTTAGCCTGTCCAGCAAGCTTCCACTTTAAATGTAGACGTGAAATACAAACTTATTGTTGTGAAGACAGTTTAAACCTCCAGCAGTTGATAACATTCGTAGGATATATAGACATTATCTAATCAGAAGCACACCGCAGAAGTTGACAGTGCATCTCTTATAAGAATGGAGGCCTATTATATGAACTGGGAACACAAAATGGTGCTCATTTGTTCTTTAATAAAAATTGCTTGATTAGCCTAGCTTATGGACCAAAAAGGTTTTCCCACTTCCTGGTTGGCTTTTGCATTGTGTGGTCCACTGCACATACACATTCTTCCAGTATTAAACCTTCATAGTTTAAAATTCATAATAAAAATAGCAATAATTGACTTTTTCTTTTGCTGTTCCAGACATCTCTTTTTTTGATATAATGATGGTCTATGGAGAAATTGCTCTCTGGGCTGCAGGGGACCGGCTACTGGGACAAATTGGCAGGAGGGCTGAGTGGTGGCAGCATATCCAGCTCTCCATCTCCCTGCAAAGCTGGCTCCAGAATGTCAGTCAAACACTGCCATGGGAAATACTCATCCAGATCCCTACAGCTAAAGGCTGTTTCTAGAAGTATGTCCAAAAATGGTTTGAGTTTATTTTAAGAAAATGCGCTCGATCAGATGCAGAATCACAAGAGAAGTCGGACATTTTAGTTTGACTTTAGATTTAACAACTGAGACTGTCTTTATCTTGTTTCCCTTTAACCACCGCGGAGTGTAAAACATTTTAATCAATGCATTTTTATTTGCAAAGTCACTTTCCTTGAGAGAACTGTGCTCAGTCAAATTTACAGAGCCAGAGATCACAAGACACACCCACACACATTGTATATACATAAGCACAGCTTCTCTCTCTCTGTCTCCTCTTTCTCTTCCGTACATCAAATGCACACTAAGACTTCCAATAAAGTAACGACAGAGCATTTGAGTGTAACCGGCACAGAGAGACTGCATTGGCTATTAAGGCGGCGACACAGCCTCGGCTAGTCGCTCGCAGCACCTTCCTTGTCATTTCATTGTGAGCTCTGCTGCTGATGGATAACAGCTGCTTCTCATTACCGATGTTTAGACTAAATTATTTTTTCAGCAGCGGACGCAGAACAGAGACCGTATAGCTACATCATTACGTTTGAGCGCAGGAAACACTTAGACGGCAGACTCTGATATCTCTGTAGCCACCACATGCAGATGGGGAGGGGGGGGGGGGGTCTCGGGAGGTTTGTCTCAAGCACCGCCTGCTGTGTCTGCTACTCTGTCATTAGTATGAACAGAGCAGACAGAAGAGGAACAGGTTCTACGTTGGTTGGGATGATTAAATTTCATCTTTTGGCTTATGTAGGGAAAATGGAGGATAAGGATGTAGCTTACACTCATCTCAGGGGTATCAGATTATAGAGTGTCTCAGATCAGGAGTTCAAGTGCAGTGTAGACCTTAAAAACCTTGTCATCTGTGCTCCACCAGAGGGAGCTCCGCTGATTTCATCACCACAGGTAGAACTTCATGAGAAAAGAGACTTTTTTTACATTCAGCCCTTTTATATTTTGCTCAGGAGTTTTGTGTTTGCTGCTCTATTGGAGCATATTAACAATGAGGTGATATATAGCATGCTGCATATGGTGTATAATGTAAAGCAACCTCTATTTACATTTACATTTCCGTGGACTTGCTGTGGAATCAAAGAGAACTAATTAGCACCTATCAGGGAAAAATGGAAATAATGAGCCTCTTCTCCCATACCTTTATTTTCCCCCATGTTCATGTTTGTCTTCCTCATTTTTCCTCCCTGTCAGAAGTGTAGTACAGTAAGACTCAGGCCCTCTTTGCAGCATTTTTACGGGCTTCATCTGAGCCGCAGCTTGTACATTTTATCCTCAGAACGGTGTCAAATAAGATAAACAGATCAGTTTGTTGGGAAACACAAGCCAGAGGATCGAGCAAAATCAGGAAAGAAGAGCCCCCGCTCGAACAAGGGATAGAAAATAGAAAACGCGAGAAAAAAACAGAAGAAAAGGTGCAGTCTGCGGCGCTTAACCAAGGTGATATTTCATCATCAAATGATCTGCCGTGATTCCTTTATTTTTCCTGATATCTTCGTTCTACTTGACATGTTTTCACATGAGGGTTTGCTGCAGCGGCGCATCAGGAGAACTGTCCATGTTTATTGATAGAACTGCGCCTGAATTGAATTAGAATCTAATTAAGTAAAGCAGCAAATGAAAGGAGACAGAGAGGCAGAAAGAAATCCCGTTGTTCCACCTCAACCTGTCTCTGGCTGAGATCAATTACCGAGCGACAGACTGGTTTAAACCGTGTTCTCGGGAAAACAACAAGCAAACTGGGGATAAATATTCATTTGTCAATACTGATGGATGTTGACTAATAGAGCGAGGGCAGGAGAGTGAGTGTAACTGCTGAACGAGATGATATATGCTATTAAAACTGATGTGAATTCTTCTTCTTTAAATAAGAAGTGGAAGTGTTTGCATTTGGATTCTCTTATTTTTACCTGATAAATGGCAAAAGCAAAAAAAGACTTGAGCTTTTCAGCTAATCAGCACTAATTAGAGTTCGTCAGAGCTAATGGTGCTCTCATGGAGCTAATTTAACTAATTAAATTACATCATGACCTATTGATACGCATGCCTTGACCTTCAAAGAATATTTTACTTATTTCTGTTAATACATAAAAAAAATTACAAGTGATGGTATTAAGTTATGAAAAGAAACATAACTCACAACACCGTAGAGGTGCAATGAAACATCCCTTATACTGGGCTGGATGTATCTGACCATAAAGGACAACTTCATACTCTTTTACTTTGTTTATATGTGGCGGACCCTGCCACCTTTCTAGCTTCAAACAGCGTTCTTGGGACCTTATTTTCCTCTGAGAACAGCTTGTTTATTCAGTTATGGAAAAAATAAATATTTCCGAGTTTGTATTATTACCTCATTAATATTCTATAGTTCTCCGAAAAACTACATCGTGCCCCTTTAAGCACCGGTGGTGTTTTTAGATTATCATAATTATATTGTTGACTTCAAGATTTCATCTTTCCTCGAAAACCAAATGATAACATGACAATGATTACATGGAACTTTACAACCAGCACACCGGACTCACACACATTGATGGTACACTGGTGAATTTGAATCAAGAAGTCTGTCATGCATGAGTCACTCCGAGGCTAAGCCATCTTATCTATATGCAAATCTCAGTTCAGGGAGCCCCTTTTAGAAAGCTGTACAATGTATGTATGTTTTTGTGTGTGTCATGACAGAGTACTTGACAGACATGGCGGGGTGTCGCGAGTTTGGAGGGGAGGCGTGTCGTCTATACAGTGATTCTTTATGCTGCATGAGTGCGTTTATATGGAAAAGTCAAAACTGAAGATCAGGTCATGCTGTAACTTTGTGTGCTGTAGCTGCCAGGGCTGGGGGAAAAAAGGGATAGCAGCAGTTAATTTACCATTTGCCAAGCACCGCTCTTCTTTAGTACTGTTGCCAGTCATGTTTTTTCAGGTTACAATGATAAAGGTTGCCGATTTACCCCTCGAAACTCTCCCATGGGGTGAAACGACAACTGTCGCTAGCAGATTTATTAGCTGTAGCTAGCTAATTACAATACCATTAGCTTTGTGCATTGGTTGAAAACATGCTCTGTCAAAAGGATCTTAAATATGCACTTTATGGCTATATAAATGATACTGTGCTAAAAGTCTGAGGCGAAAGCTAAGTCAGCACTCTCACCATTGATCCATATGGAATTGCGCTAAATAAAGAACTAGCGTTGCTTTTGTATTGCAGTGTAGAGCTAGTTAGTCCCAATATTATATGTATGACATAGAAAAATGTAACATAACATTGTTTGGCTGCTTGGTTCACAAACTTAAGTTAATATTTTGTTGATGTATTTGGCGGATGTAACACTGTCTCTGCTAACGTTGCTGTGATTTTAATGAATGGTCAACTCAACAATTTCAAACAATCGTTATGTTGGTCCAGACTGGCCACAAGTGCCATATGTCCAATCACAACCAATCGCAACTTCCAAAAGTGCTGTTTCGATTTCTTAATTTACTTATTGAGAGTTGAAAATTGGGAGCCTGATCTCATTGATACAAAGAAACACTGAATTAATCCCTAATAATTCCTCTGTCACCTGTTGCAAACGATCTCTGATGAGATGGACACCGTAGCTAATGGTCCGTGCTCCGCTTGACCTCTGCACCACCATCGGCTTGGTAAATAATGAACTGAGGAATTGGCTTGGCATCTCTGGGACTCCCCCGCACTGGTTATCTGTCAGTATGTCTTTGTTTTTTATTGGTGATTGTCTTCTTCTTCTGCTTAATTTAGTATGTGCGGTGAGCCACAAGCTTACTTTCACTGCTATGGCAGTACAGCGGGATCTATCACTGTCGAACTCGATGTCTCCCAAATTTCGTTGAGCTAAATGCAGAGAGACACTGAAGTCCTTGTCACCGGCCCTCATGTCATCTCAACACAAATAAAGACAGACATTATGAGTACATCGAGTCTTAATCATCGATGCACTTTAACACCACAGAAAGTTAATCACATTTTATTTTGAAATGTACCATCTTTGTGAATAAAATCAAAGCATACCGGAAAAAAGTTATTAAAGACAGAAGGCAACTTATAATTAATAAACTGCAATATAATGAGGCATGTTTATTTTATTTTTTTTAGCTGAAGCCACAGCAAGTCCTTTAAAGATGTCTCCAGGCGCCACGTTTTCTTTTTGACTGCACCTCGAAGTTGTTTTCAGTTGAGGAAGCTGTCTAAACTTCTAAAGTTTGAAAATGGAGTGATGTCGTCAAAGTCGGCATTTTTCCAAACAGCTCAGTGGATATGAACATTTTACAGGAAAACATGACAGTGATTACATGTTTTGAAATGCCTTTGGGGTTTTTGGATGTGGATGGCATTGAAGCTTTGTTGATATTTTTGCAAAGTGTGCCAGTCTACCGCTTGTCACTGCTGTTTCTATTAATCTTAGCCGAGCTCGGTTTATGAAAGGTCCTGCCATTTGTAATTAGATGTTGTCATTTTGTCAAAAACCTAAGCTTGTATAATACTATGATTTTTTTGGAAAAGGGCATAGCAGATCAGCCGGTCGTTTGCGTGCCCCAACTTACTCGTTATTTCTTTTCGCAGGCAGCATCAGGCTTAAAAACACAACAGTACGCATGTGTCATCCTGAGTTGTATAATTAATCAAAACTCCAGTATGTCTGCCCTGATTTAATGTTCGATGGGGACCGTAGTTACCGCTATTTACTTAAATCTTTTTTTTTTACTTTAAATAATTAAATGGCTTAATTAAATGTGTGTTAACATTGTTGAAAGAGTTCATCAGAGCATGAGCCTGCTGGATACAACGAATTAAAAATAATTATGCGTCCTTGAATGCTTGATTGTAAAGTAATGCGACAGAGCGCGAGAGGGAAAGATTATGTGAAAGCCATCTTTAAAAAATCATTGACTCCAATCTATTGAGTTAATTGTTATTTTACATGGTAGGTAATGAACACTAATAAAGGGAGGATTAAAGCAAGACACAAGACCACAAACACAGACACTGCTGAAACAACACCAGCGTGGTGATTGGGATGGGGAACTTTTAATTAAGGGGGACATTTAACTTTTTTGACCGTGTACCATTGGTTTATAATGATCAGAATACAAAGGATTGGGTCAGATTACTTTCAAATGCAGTTACATGGCAATTATTGTGTAATTAATAACATAATACGTGGAATTAAAAAGAAAATGTAATCAAATGTACTTAAATTAACTCAAACTTAACCCTTGTGAAGTCTCAACATCTCATACTCCAATTGTCCTAAGGGTTAAAAATGATCCACATCTCCAGGAATAAAGCAGCCTGATTGAATTTTATATATGTCAAAACATTTTCAATGCGAATCAAACATTTAGAATCTTGTAAAGCGACGTGAGTGTGTGTGAAGGAATAAATCAGTGCAAACACGTTCTGGGTTTTCCTCATAACTTTCAATGAGCTCCAAGACACAGTTCAGCCGGCTCCTCTCTCTTCTCTTCTCTTCTTCTTCCCTCTGTTCTCTAACTGATGAGCTCACAGCTGCGTGAACAGCGCCAACTAGCTTGGAAAACCTGATACCCGAACATCAGCCCAGCATTACTGTAAACACTCAATTTGTGTAAACGAGATTACAGCAATTACGTAACAACATACTAACCTTATGCCTGTAGCATTACAGTATGTTTAAACCTTTTTGTGAATCATATCCCATTTTCACTCTTATAATATTTAGCATGTACATTTTTGTATTTTGTTTTAAAAAGTTCCAAAACTGGAGTTTTTGCAGAAAGGCTTGAAGTATAAGATTTGCTTCTAAAACTAGACTTTGTATTGTGTGCTGCTACCTACTGTATCAAAGTGTGTAGTAATGCGCTCGTGAAGTAAAACATTTCTTTTTAAAAAAAGCAGTTTGTCTTTTTGTTATTGTTGATATTCATTGGCTACAATTTCACCAATCGCCGATCATTTATAAGTTTACCGTCATCAGGCCAATAAATGATCTGCCTGATCTGCCCGCTGTGCATCTCTATCCTTTACTACCTAACCCTGTAAATACATAAAGACTAAGAGGCACCAGTCGCCCTCAGATCATTAAATTTAATCACCTTGCTTCCACTAGGCAACCCTAACCCTTAATTATTGGTCAAATCTCTAGAAAGCTCAACACAAGACTCAAATATCTTTTTTTTGTGTGTTTTTTTTTAGAAAGTTTTCTCCTTTTTTTGTTCGAGCGTATGAAGACTTTTTCTGCCACGTTTGTGTGGCACAAGCTGTAAACTTCCAACATGAGCTCATCACACATTTCAATACCCCGGAAGCTGTCATCATTCTGAACAGAAGGTTAAACTTTCTAATTGATGTCTCGAGCTTCCTCAATCACTGCTCGTGTGAGAGAGCAAGGGAACCTGGGAACGATTGCGGCGGAGGGAAAGAGAGGGAGACGGGGAGAGAGAGGAAGATTAGAGTGGCTTGACAAGGGGAGCCTTTCAAGTTTGTAGGTTTGAAGTGCTAATGACATGCAAATGTGTGCAAATGAGTGCACACACACCCCCCTAAAACTCTCGCTGAACACTTGGAGCCGAGTGAAATATCTGGCCCGGTGTTTGTCTATAAATAGTGAAAGTTTGGCTAAGTTTGAATGTCTTAAACTATGTTAGCAGGAACCCAGCAGGACTGCACAGAAAATGGTTTGCACTATTCATCTATTACCCATTTGTAAACAAATACGTCTCACTTTCTGGATCAATATTAGATCAGCTAAATGTTCTTGTGATCTATGTCAGAGTCGGCGGTAGTCGTAACTCTCAGGAAGAGTAAAGTTGATATAAAGTTATAGTGATAGTAATAATATGTCTATATGTGAGCGTTGAGGTGAACTTGATGAGGCCGAACTGAGTTATAACAAACACCGAATGTATAATGCAGCTCAACTTTGGAGAGAGAATGGTTTTACTCCATGCGAGAAGACAAATTCAGGGATGAAGGAAGAGATCAATGATCCAATTACCTTAGCTGACGCACAAATCCATAGACAGGCTGGAGAAAGATGGCATACTAATCCATTTCGCCTCAGCTAATAACTTAAATAAAAGTTTTCTTGTAAAACAAAATAATTAGCGACCGTGTGGCAAAATGAGAGATGCGGTGAGCGATGGCGACGAGGAGGGAGAGCAGAGGAGCAGACAGAGTGCATGCTGTAAAGTCACGGTAGGTTGAGAAGAGCAGTAGATCCACATGAGGAAACTTTTAAAATCCTGACATTGTCAAAATGACTCGCATCACAAACTTCACAGATATTTCTGCCTCGCTCCTCCTCCCCTAGATTAAGAAAAGCAGTATCGCACACGACGATGTAAGCGAGATGATCCCCCTGATGTCTCTCTGATGTCAAGACCTCTAATCTCACGCCGTCCCGTGTGATCACATTAACATGCATGTCGATGCGGCGAGCATTTACACGCGGTGATAAAAGGAAAACCTACAAAACAGAATTTGCCTTGGCAGGTGAGAAACGCTGATCCCCTTGAAAGGACTTGTGTAGTCGCTGATAGCCAGCAATTCTCATATTATCAGGGTGGCTCAGGACAGTCCACGAGTCAATTAGGGTGATTAAGATGGATGGATAAATCTGTAAAGCCTTCACACTACCAGATAATCTGTCCTAACCGTCACTCCCAACCAAGCCTCTAATTAGGATTTCACATTTGATTGTTGGGATGGATAAATGTGGTGGAAGTGGTACAATAATGGCAGGAGTACACTTGTGTGGTCCGAGCATGGCCGCGATCAAAAGTGTCTGTAGTTGTTCCGAATGGCCACGCTCAAAGGCAGTGTGGGAAGCTGGTGGAGAACAGGGAGACCCAGCATCGTCTGATTGTGGGGATAATGGTCCATATTTCAGCACAGTTTCTCCTGAAAGTCATGTCTTGTTTGCAGGTGACAGAAATAGTCCTGTAAATGTCTGATCATCAGAAAAGTGACAGAAATGGTACGGTAAAACACAGTTTATCACTAATCCAATGTCTGAAAGGTTTGGAGTTTTTCCGACCATATGACAAGCTCTTCCAATGGCTGTAGTTAACAGTTACATGGCAGTGTAAAATTACTTCAACAACTTAAAGGGCCAGTGTGTTGCTTAAATCTATGTATCCCCTGAAACTAAGAAATGTGTTTCCATTGCCTGAGAATGAGCCTTTAATCCTCTTCCGGAGGAGTCCAGCATATTTCTACAATAGCCCAGAGCAGCCAATCAGATACTGGCACTGATAACCATTGCATTTTTTGGCATTTTTAGCAGCCATTGTAGAGGAGGGTGAGGCAAAGGGTGTCCAATTGGTTGCAAACTTCACCCACCATTTACCCCTACCACTCAGGCCTACCCCTCAATGTTGCAGGTTGGTGCCTAGGGGTAGGGTGTCTTGCTGGGATAGAAGGGTAAGGTGAAGTGTTCCTCCAAACGGAGATTAACCTTTTCAACAACAAGTATAAAACGCTTACTTCTTGTTTGCAGAAGTCTTGGTTACTTCTACTAACTAGCTAAATAACATTGTTATTGCTGGGTTGCTAATGTTAGCCTGTAAAGCACAGCTAGCTGCCAGGTGAAGAAGCAGTGTTCTTTTTTACATGATGACTTGATTGATAGCGTGAAGTTGTGGGTGAATTGCGAGCACCGATGCATTTCTGTCGCCATGAGATAAACGGCAAATGGCATTGTGATAATACCAGGATTGCCACAGTAACTCAAGAGAAATCACCACAGCTGCAGACGGTATATCGGAAATGTCAGGTCTGGTCTCATAAACGCCATCGACGACAACTGATGACGTATGAGGGTCCTGAAGGGCTGTCCCATTTCATAGGGAGAGATTTGAACCACTGCCCCATGTAACTTTGTTTTGAGGGGAAAGGGGGGCGCTTGGGAACGAAGGGCAGGGGTGAAAATTGGAAATGGAATTGAGCCCAAAAGCCAAAAGCAGCATTTGCAGGATGGAGTGCCTTGGCAGCAGGAAGGAGTGGACCATGAGTAGAGTGAGCAGCCTTGACGCTTTTTCAACCTAACCAGCGAGACTGTGAAATAAATTAAAAAGTGTCTGACTTCAATTCAACGGTTATATAAGATGTATTGGCCAAACTGGTGATTCCCTCCAAGAAACATTTGTTTTGCACTATTTCGGACAACATTACTCTCTTCATTTCATTTTGTGAAAGCAAGAGGACGGTTTTTCACATTGTTCACTGCTGTCCAAGCACAGAAGACTGAGGAAAGAGAGAGAGAAACTTACACCAGCAGAGTTTTGATGCACTATGCCTTTGAAACAGACAACATGAGCTTCGGAGTCCTTTTTCTTGCCACTTGTTATAGTATTAAGTATCCACTGGCGTTAAGCTCTTGAAAAGTTATGTCTTTGACTCGCCTCACTCTGCACTTGTTTACCTTGGCTCTCTGCCAATTAGAACTACCCAAGTAGCATACCATCAGGATGTACAAGGAGCTGTTGGCCATGGTATTATATGGCATGCTATACGCAGAACATATGGGGGTGTCGAGGAGAGCCGCTGGGAGTCAGAGAAAACAAGGAGCTGAAGCTTCGACTCTGCTTAAGCCTACAAATTCTGAGTTTGAATCTCAGCGGGATTGGCAGCGCTATCAACCTTTTCACATTTATATTTATATGAGATATTTTTCTTTCGACAGCATAAATAGATAAATACAGATTTGATCCTTTGCCCTAGAAAACATATTGTTGATATTACCAGTCTAATTAACATTTCAGTATTTTTATGAGTTAGACGTCCATTAAAATGCTGAAAAAAAATAAATTTGTACAGTCTGTATCTCCTTCGTGCTGCAACACTTTACTTTCTGCTAAAACGAACATTTAACAACAAAGACGAACACTGTGGCTTCTCTTTTGAATGATAATTTAATACTGGACTATTAAAGACGCCTCTTGCACACCTCCTGAGAGCAACGGTTTGCAAAAAGAAATTGTGAAGACCTCTCTGCTTGACATGCTGGTCACCACTAAACAACCTGCTGGAACTTTTCTTCCTGCAAGAATGAAGACGGTTTGAGAGCTAATAGTGGTTCAATAATGCTGTCTGTTCATCACAAAGGTCAGTGTCTCAATTTAAGCGGGCTCAGAGAAGAGTAGTCTGATTGAAGAGATCTTTGGTGCTTGTTATTACCTTTAGACACGCGAGAATGAAATGCACGTCTCTCCTTCCGACGGGGGTTAATTGTTGAAACTGACTTTTTTAAAGATCCAATATGAAATATTGTACTTCCTCTGAGACACTAAATGCCAGGAAATACAACTTTGAGTAAACAGTGA